>NC_135547.1:40804648-41067148 GCF_045843805.1 Urocitellus parryii
GGGCCTTGGAAGGGGCCTGTGAGGTAAGCAAGGGGCCTGAGGCTTAAATTCCATTCTCTACATGATAAATCCTCCTCAGAACAACATCAACATTTATCAAGGTAATGCTCTGTCAACTCAAGAAGTAAAAAAGGATAGGTCCTTAACCTCAGGTGCCCACCTTAGTTGGCTTCTCACAGACAAATGCTACCAAAACTTACCTGTTTTAAGGAGATGCTGCTTCCCCAAGATCCATACCAGCTCATCTGTATCTGGAAATTCTTCTAGGTAGTCAGTGAAAATAGTAATCTGGTTTTCACACTTGGACAAAACTGAAAGAAAATGAAAGAAAGAAACACAAGCAAAATTTAATAAAAGGTCCTTACTTCAGTGGTTTGCTGATTATTACCTTTGCTCTGAAACTGAAGAGTCATCAGTTGAATCTAATAGAAGCAAATCTTTTCCCTTGAGAAACAAAGACACAAGCCCTCACAATCCTTTAGTTGAAAAGTTTTCTCTTTACATCTCTCTCTCCTTTTTTTGACCATTTCTTTCTCACAATCCCATTTAAAACAAAATTCTAAAATCTTTGGCCACAGTTGCTTTAAAACTTTTTTGTCCACCATGTGGACTTCTTTGTAAATAGCCACTTAGCAAACTTCTCCTAGCAGGAGTGTATCAAGGTGAAGCAATAATACCTGTGTAGCTCATTACTACTCACATCACAGGGGGTATCACAATATTTGTATGGTAAGGTTTCTAGTGGCCAGTGGCTTAAAGGAAGCTATGATAAGCCCTGGAAGATTGTATAACTATAAAAATGGGAATATTTTAGCTGAAAGACCAGATGTTTTCACAGTATTTTTATTTCCCATTTTATTCACATATGGCTTCTGCAAAGAAGACTCTTGAGGCTAAAAATAAATATAACTTGTTCTTGGGATTCACAATGTCTAGTGTGATATTGTGATATAATGTGAAATATATACTTAGTCTCTGTCCCTGTTTTCTGGCACAGAGCTCCTAAAAACATTTGTAATTTCTTGAATTCTGAGGATGCCAGGTGCATCTTCTGATACTTGGTCTCTGACCCCAGTTCCAGACACAAAACTTCTAATCCCTCAAAATTCCATGGGTGATAGGAGCATTCTTTTTTTTAAATTCTAATAGGGTGACTTTGGTGGGCTCTTCGAGGGGGGCTTGGGACCAGAAAGACCCAAGCAATAATTAGAAGCTTAAGAGCTTCAACACATCACCACCCTCAAGGAAGGAGAGAGAGGCTGGAGATTGAGTAAAAAATTAAATTAAATTAAATTAAATTAAACACACCACACCTACATGATGAAGCCTCCATAAAAATCCCTGCACTCTAGGGTTGGGAGAGCTTTTGGGTTGCTGAACATGTGCAGGTGCCTGGAAGGTTAGTGTTCCTGGAGAGAGCAGAGAAGCTCCATACCTCTTCTCCCTTTTCTTGCCCTCTGCATCTCTTTTATCTGGCTATTCATCTGCATCCTTTCCAATATTCTTTATAATGAATAAATGAATATAAGTAAAGTGATTCCCTGATTTATGTGAGCTATCTTCACACATTATCAAACCCAAGGGAGGGGTAGTAGGAACCCCAAGACCCAGACAGTCAAGAGCACAGGTCACAACCTAGGATGGGACTTGTAACTGGCATCAGAATTGGGAGCAGTTTTTGTGGCACTGTGCCTTTAATCTATGGAACACTGACTCCAGGTAGATACCATCAGAACTAAATTAAATTATGGGATGTCTTCTTGGTATCTGCTAGAGAATTTCTTGGTATGTGAGGACACCTCCCCACACACCAATCAGAAGTGTTGAGTGGTGAATGTGGGCGTATCAAAAAACAGTCTGTTTTTTCCTATTTTATACCACAATGGTTATCTCTCAAGATAAAGTAACCAAATAAAATAAAACTAAACTTTATTAGTTTATAGGCCACACTTTCAGAACTTATGACATGTAACATGAGAGAAGTTAAAATTCAAATTTACCCATGAAGAACAGGTCTGCAAAACAAAACAAAACTCAAGACAGACACATGAAGGGATGCTATCTCCAAATTCTTTGTAATTTTCCAAGAAAATAATATTCTATATACTAAATAAATTTCTAAGCCAGTCCACTAAAATCTATTTTAATTTGTAACCAGAAAAAATAAATTTATGGGATATGCATATTTTATAGTGCTATTAGTATAAGAAAATATACTTCAAGTTCAAAGCTAAGACACTCAACACACACCTTCCCTTGGTTCTTGGAGGCTCCCTGACTTTTTTTTTTCTTTCAGTACCAGGGATTAAACTCAGGGGCACTCAACCACTGAACCACATTCCCAGCCCTATTTTGTATTTTATTTAGAGATGGGGTCTCACTGAGTTGCTTAGTGCCTTGCCATTGCTGAGGCTGGCTTTGAACTCGTGATCCTTCTGCTTCAGCCTCTCAAGCCACTGAGATTACAGGTGTAAACCATCACTCCCAGCAGCTTCCTGAGTTTTATTGAGGCAGGGAGCTCAGAGAGAGAGTACAGGTCCCTTTGTGCAGATGTAAGTAGCTTCAGGGACACTCCCAAGTAGTCCCTAAGAGTCCTACGGATGTAGTTTCCTGTGCAAATGGCATAGTAAGATCTGTTTAATTCATTTGAAAGGACAAATTGTTTTGATTTTGTTTTCAAAGGCAGAAGCATGCTGTCTTCACAGAAATAAATGTTCCTAAATATAAAGAAAGCCTATTCTGATCAGGAAAACAGGTTTATCTGCTCAAAATACCCCATTGGAAATTGAAGTTATAATCTGTAAAGCACTTTTAGAAACAGCTAGCCTGGGGTACTTCCTTTCTTGAAACATTACCAAATTCCAATCTTTTAGAGATTTAAATAGCTTTTGTCCTCAGTTTGTTTTAATTATTAAAGATTATAGTCTCTGCAGGGTTTCAAACCTAAAGAAGTTAGAAATCAAACCACCATTTTGTTCCCCAGTGAAAACTCATCACCACCAAATCTGCCAGGGAACCTGTGCCCTCTTAGCCTCTCTGCTGCTGGCCTCAGCCTCTGGCCCACACTCAGGAAATACCAGGCTAAAAATGATCATTCAGGTCAGGCCATCCCCAGGAGGTGGTGGACTGAGGCAGGGTAAATCACACTGTGTAACTCTGGACTCCACCCTCTATCCCTCACAGGCAGGAGAAATCAGGTGAAAATGAACACCCACTACAGCCTAGAAAGAAAACAAAAATCAGAAAATTAGTTGCTTGAGAGAACTGTGGGAAAAGGGCACACTCTCTTGCACCCTGGAAGGAGTGAGGAAGGGTGGCATTGGATCAATGTACAGCATGTATGCATATAAGCCTTAGGTCTTTTTTTAGTACTGGCCAAAAAAAAAAAGTTCTCTATGGCCAACCCTGTCCCAGTGACTCATTGCCCAGCTATCTGGTCAAATTAGTACAGCCCTTTAAAGTCTGTGACAACTGCCCTGCTTCATTTGGGATGGCTCTGAGCAAAATGGTAGCCAAAGAATTTGACTCTGGCTCTTCACACCCTCCCAGGCCCAGCTAGGCTAGCAAGAAGGTCATTACAGTCTCTATTCTTCTGACTCCTACAAGATAGATGGACAGAATGCAGGGTGTCCAACCATTGCCAGCCCTGAGTCAAAGCTACATGAATGGAACAAATGAAAACTATAACAGAAAATGACATTAACAGAACAGAAGAAGCAAAGAGCAGTGATGGGGAAGTTATATATAAGCGGATTTGGGGAAGAAAGAATAGGTCCTCTACAAGGACTTAGATAACAAAGAAATCTGGGAAGTGTTTGAGGTGTAGAAGTAAAATCTAATTTCCAACAAAAGTACTTGTGACTAACAGCAATACTTTTCATAAAAAATTATTTCACAAACTACATTTGTCTTGCCTTTAAAAGTTAACAAACCAGATACTGACCTGATATCAGTTCCCTGCCTGTCAGCCTGTTTAAAGAGGTGGAGACACTACAGTCAGAGAATATGCAGCTTGGTGGACCAATAAATAACTGCTCTAAGGCCTGAGGGACAATAGGCTGTAACCTGTTACATTTTACTTTAATTTTATATTGAAGGTTCTGTTGGGCTAGCTTAGCAGCCAGTTAATAATAGCACAAAGCTTTCCTTAAACTCCTAAAACCAAAAAGTCTACCAGTGTCAGGACTGGGTTTGTAGCTCAGTGGTAGAACACTTGCCTAGCATGTGGGAGGCACTGGATTGGATTATATCCTCAGCATCACATAAATAAATAAATAGAATTGTGGCCATCTACAACTAAAAGAAAAAGGTCTACCAGTCTTGGTCAAAAGGCTCTATGTACATGTTGAGGCATGTCTTAAACTCCCAGCCAGGCAAGCATAGAACTCAAGATCAGCTAGAGTGAGTGTTTAGGTTCTATTCAGGTCTTTTTTGAGCAAGCACACAGCTCTGGGTATGCATACAGCCTTATGAACACATGTGGTCGATATAAGGTCCTTGCTTAGCATCTGGATGGCCATCTTAAGTGACAGCCACATTTTAAGGAAAAAGTTTCACTTTCTGCCCAAGGGTGTTTCTGAGAAAGGCCCTCATACCAACCCAACCCTTAATCACCATTAGGACCCTCTCACCCCGCTCTGATTCCTGAGCCTCTCCCATAAAATTCCCAGAACTCAAGCCTGTTTTGCCTCTCTCTCCTACAGAAAGATGGCCTTTATTTGTCAGCTCTGACAAATAAACTCTTGTGTGTATCTCCGCTTGGTCTCTTTCATTTCTCACTCACCCTTCTCTTATTCCTTGCTTTCCCTTCAGTTGAGATTCCTAAGAATATGCCCCTGTTTTTTACAGCTTCATAGAATCTTATTCCCCAGTTTTTCCTTTTAATATTTTTCGGTTAGTTGGAAATACTATCTACTGCTTTAGGCAGCTTAGAATTTAATTGATTGTCTTTAATGGTGTTTGTTTTTTAAGATGCTGGTAGAAGAGTTTCTGCGCCTCAAGGCAGATCAAATAAATACTGTCTTATAAGTAGCATCTTCCAGGTTACCACCAGACAGATAGAATTCTCTAGAAATGAAACTTTAAAGGAACTCCAACCCCATCTTTTCTCTTTTGGTGGCTGCTAGGGTGCTGCATTTCCCTGTGATGATACTCTGTTGATTTTGAAAGCTACTGCAGAACAACATTAGCAAGAATTTGGAATAAGGCAAGTGAAAACACCACAAAGTTTACTCTTACAAACATTTGGTCAGTCTTCGTGGATAAATATTCTCAGAATTGCTGCAAGCCTTTAGTTCATTTCCAGAGTTCTGAAAAAGTTGATTCTGACAATTGCTGTCAGTTTTTTCATTGCTATTATGAAGACAATTTTCAGAGGTCTTTGCTCTGCTATTTTTGCTGATTTCTTACTTTTTCTAGTGATTGACTACATTTCTAAGGGTTATTTTGGAAATTGCAAGTAAATGAGAAAATTGCTTTGAAAACAGTTTTTTTCTGGTTACAGCTTAACAAAGACACTTGTACATCAAGGCTTTTAGATTCTGTGAAGCTTGTGCTAAAAAAAGAAACACCACAAATTCTCTAAAGTAGAATCAAAAAGATCAGAAAATCTAAGGGCAGGAGGGGCTTGAGATATGGGCTAACTTCCCAGTAGGTCACCCATTCTAACAGCTTTTGCCAGGATACTGCTGGTTCCAAAACAGCCTTCTCAGCAATACATACATATTTAACATACTGTCAGGTCACATCTTCAAAAACATAAGAAAACATCTGTAAGGATGAATATGTATGGTAATGGCTGAGTATTCATTCATATTCCATTGCATAAACTTTACAAAGTACCTACTTATAGGCTAAGCATGGAAAATAAACCATAAATGAGATACAGCCTCTATCCTCCAAAAGCATTTCATCTAGTAGGAAAGTGTTCCAGAAACAACTAACAATGGGTAAGTGAAAGACAAGTGATGTGGAAGGCAGGGGGAGGAAAAGAAAAATAGAATTCCAACTGGGAGTAAACAGGCTTTCCCCAACTTAAAAAAGGTAGCATCAGAGCTGAGCTTTGCTAGCAATAAAATAGAAATGGCAAGGGGGAAGGGAGGAAATTCCCGGTTGAGGGAACACCAAAAGAACTTGGCAAGCAGCTTAGGTATGGAGTGGGGCACGGGAGAGTGAGAGAGAAAGTCAAAAATAACTTGCAGTTTTCATGTGTGAGTGATGAGATGTTGGCAGAAAAAAATATGGGGTTAAGCAGAGGAAAAATAAGCTTGATTGATCCAGAACATGTTGGACTGGTGGATTTGGTTAACAAAGAGTGGAGAGGTTTGGAAACAAGTGAAAGGGAAGTTGGCCTACACAGTGATTTTGAAGAGAAGCATCGGTGGATGGCAGATTGGTTAGCAGGGCTTAAGAAGGCACAAGAAAATCCAGTAGGCCAAAACTCTGGCACAGCCTAGAATGTGCCTTCATCCCCTTCCTCCAGGGTTCACCTACTGCCCTGTTCTTTCTCAGCCTCTGCTCATCGGTGCATAGGCCCCGCCCCATTTCATTCATCTTCCTTCCTATGTCCTACCTTTCTGACAACCAAGAATTGAGAAAATAGAAGATTAAATGACAATTCTTAGCCTTTCAAGTGGATTTTTCCTACTCAAAATTGCAAATTTCCTTGAATTTACCTAGCAAGCCAAGCCCCTGCAATGCTAGATTGTCAAATAACACAGAAGACACGAATGGTTTCTCTACAGACTAGTATAAATTCTGATTCTCTAATAGAACAGTGTTTTTAGACTTATATTAGGAAATAATTTTTTGTACTGGGGATTGAACCCAAGGGTACTTTGTCACAGAGCCACTTACCCAGTATACATAGCCACATCCCCTGTACATATAGACCAAGTTTCAATGTAATTTTTTTTTTAAATTTTAAGTCAGGCTCTTGTTAAGTTGTTTAAAGTTTTGCTAAATTGCTGAGGCTTGCCTTGAACTTGTAATCCTCCTGCCTCACCCTCCCCAAGAACTTGGATTATAGGCATATGTCACCATGCCCAACAACCACACTAGGGATTATTAACCAAAGAGTATCATTCAAGTAGAGAGGAATTTAAGAGATTCTGTTTAACATGATGAATGCAGGCAGTGGTTGAGCAGAGGAAGCTATACCTGATAAATTTCAGGACAAATAAGAAATTACCAGTATACTTAGCACCCTTTGGCTTTCAGTTAGAAAAATTAATTGGACTGTAGATAACTTGGCTCCATAAAATATGATATTTCTCAGAAGTCTCGGTCAATTTATCCCACTGATGTAAGCAATGCTTAGCCCACTGACAAATGTAATGTAAAACTGAGCTATTTCTGTGCTTTCTTCAAAGCGATGCTTTTGAAAATCTTGTTGCCTTGTCAATTGTATTTTTGTTGTTGCTGCTGTTATTGTTTTCACTTAGAGACAAATTGCTGCCTGCTGTCTACTGACTGAGAAATGCACTTGGAAATATCCATGGGGAAATGGACTTCCATGAACAAACTGGTCAGAAATGTATGACACATCAACCATAGCATCTCCAAATTGGTGACTCATTTTGCTTTTGATAACTACTTTTTTTAGAGATGTACTTTTCAAAGAAAAAGTGAGAGAGATTAGATTTGAGAGGAGAATTAAATTCCTCTGATTAAAAAAAGTTGCTGCTACCATCTTTGTTGATAAGGCATACAGAGAGGGTAGTACACTAGGTGTACGGATGGGGAAAACTATTTGATTGGCTATACAATTTAAGAAGACTTGAGGAACCTCTTCCACAATTGAAGTGAGAATCATCTTGACTTTTTATCAACAAATTCAACCTGAACCTGCTACTCTCTTGTCACTGAGTGATTGATGGAAAACATAGTTGTATCCCCAAGGAGGACAGTTTCACATTAGTGCCATTACCAACTCAATGAGTGGGTTGAAAATTAGCCTCCATGGTATTGTATCTTTGATTTTGGATACTGAAACAAAACTAAAAAGCACTGATACTCAATAGTGAACTCATGGCTCATGGAGGAATCAAGAAACTGACAATATTTAGTCTCAGTGAAGAGTGTATCAACTGTTTTTCTCTAACACCCAGTATGGTAAGGAAAAGAAAGAAAAGGAAACACCTTCCACTCCTGTTGGAAATTGCTCTATGCTAGGAACTCCAAAATATAAGTTCTAGTCTCAGCCTGCCAGTTAACTTGCTATGTGATCTTGGAGAACCTATTATACTTCCTTGGGCCTCAGACTCTCCATCTATAATAATGTGCTGCATGCTCTTCAAACAGCAGATCATAATTCATTAGTAGGTTGTGTAATCTACATAGTGTATTGCAGTCAGCATTTAATAAAATGAAATTGAGACATTGCCGAAGATGGCCGCGAATAGAGTGCATCACACCCCGTGTACCGTGCCACTGCATGGGTGAATAACAAGTTAGAACGACAAAAAACTATCTTGTTAGGAACTTACAGCAAAATGGGGGTGCACCAAAACCTAGAGGAAGGATTTCCAGCACCGAGGTCCGGTAATTGAGTCTCATACAGGAGCCAACTGTGCGACCGGAGATCCGGACTGACTGATCCGCGCGGCCCGCCCTGCAGGTACAGACGGCGGGGAGCTACCGAGAAGCGACCAGCAAGCAGGGAGAAATGTTGCTGCAGATTCTGTGGAATCCTGCCGCCTGAGCACTCACGGAGCCCCAGCTGAGTTCGGGATTTCAGACGGTGGAAGGAAGCGGGACAGTTCTATCCCCCACAACGGAAACTCCACCAAAGAAACCAGCGGCCACCATCTTGGAGAGCTGAAGTAACCACCGCCACTCTCCGACGGATTGCAACAATAAAACAGGTGCGTGTTACTCAGCTCATCTCCCATACAGTGGAGAATTTGCATAAAATCTCTCCTAGGCTCTCCGGGGGAGGGATTATCAGAGCAAGCCTGCATAAAGACCTGGGGAAACCTAGAGACAACCGACCTTCAACTCCCCCTCCCATAAGCGGGGAAAACGAAACCGTATTGCCAGCGCAGGGGGAGGGGCAAGCAGAAAAAATCAAAACAATAGAGTGCCAGGGTTCTCAATAGCCACCCTCCACGCACAACAAACGGCAGGCCCAGAGTACAGTTTGAACTGCCCAGAGGCATCACTCAGGGGGAATCTGGTCTAGCAGGAGAAACCAGGACTAGCAGGAGAAACCAGGGGTCTAGAGGCCAGGCCCTCGCGACTGGGCAGCTGGAGAATGTAGGCCCACCGGCGAAACTCCACCCGCTGCCCGCACGACTGTAGTCCGCCCCCCGCCGGCGACCGACCTCGTGACTGGGCAGCTAGAGATTGCCCGCAGACCAGCGACAGCCGGCCCATTGCCCCTGCGACTGGGCAGCTAGAGATTGCCCGCAGACCAGCGACAGCCGGCCCATTGCCCCTGCGACTGGGCAGCTAGAGATTGCCCGCAGACCAGCGACAGCCGGCCCATTGCCCCTGCGACTGAGTGGCTGAAGACCGCACACCCACCGGCGACCGATCACCCGCCAGCTGCCCGCACAACTGGGCAGCTGGAGACCACCTGCCCGCAGGCCGCAAGACTGAGCAGCTAGAGATCGCCCACCCACCAGCGACAGCCAGCCTGTTGCCGCTGCGACTGGGCGGCTGGAGACCGCACACCGCTAGCGACCGATCACCCGCCGGCTGCCCGCGCGACTGGGCGGCTGGAGTCTACCCGCCCGCCTGCGACTGATCCCCCACTGGCTGCCAGCGTGACTGGGCGGCTGGAGACCGCCCAGCCGCCGGCGTCCGGGAGCTGCAACCAACCAGAGACAGTCCAGTCCCACCCCCCCATTCAGACACCCCGGCAAGGAGCCTGGGGCCCGTCACAGCAGAGAGGTGACGCCACTGGAGCTCGGCCGTAGGAATTCCTTCCCAGCGGAATCCACTTTAGCAGGCATAGTCTACCAACACAAAGGAGAGACAACAGAGATATAAAAAACCAAAACAAATTTATAAAAAAGAACAGAAACACAGCAATCAAATAGAGCTGGAAAGTAGCAAGAACATCATGATAAAACAACGAAAAAAAGGAGTACAAACAATGCAGGACAACTTAAATCTACAGGAGGACCTAGATGCATCAGAAACAGGGTTAGGGAAAGAACTCAAGGCATACCTAACTCAGATGGAAAGGAATATTAGAGAAGACATGAGATAGCAAGTCCAAGCAATAAAAGTATACTTTGAAAATGAATTAAACAAACAAATTCAAATGGCAAAGAATGAGCTTTACCAGGAGATAGAGATCTTAAAAAAAATCAAACAGTAATCCTAGAAATGCAGGAAACTATAAACCAAATTAAAAACTCAAACAAGAATATTACAAATAGACTAGATCAAGTAGAAGTCAGAACATCAGATAATGAAGACAAAGTTTATCAACTTGAAAAGAATATAGTCAACACAGAAAAGATGCTTAAATCCCATGAGCAATCTATTCAAGAGATATGGGATGTCAAAAAAAAACAAATTTGAGAGTCATCGGGATAGAAGAAGGCATAGAGAATCAAACCAAAGGAATGGACAACCTATTAAATGAAATAATTCTAGAAAACTTCCCAGAGATGAAAGATGGAATGGATTGCCAAATCCTGGAAGCCTACAGGACCCCAAACATTCAAAACCGTAATAGACCAACTCCAAGACATATAATTATGAAGATAGCCAACACACAAAACAAGGAGAGAATATTAAAAGCTACAAGAGAAAGGAGGCAGATTACATTCAGGGGTGAACCAATTAGGTTAACGACTGATTTTTCATCACAGACTTTGAAAGCGAGAAGATCCTGGAACAACGTATTTCAAACGCTGAAAAATAATAGATTCCAACCAAGAAAACTGTATCCAGCAAAATTAAGCTTCAGATTTGACAATGAAATTAAAATCTTTCACGATAAACAAAAGCTAAAAGAATTCGCAGCCAGAAAACCAGCACTGCAAAGCATTTTGAGCAAAATACTACAAGAAGAGGAATTGAAAAATAGTGCCCAAAACTAACAGCAGGAGGTATCTCAGTAAAGGGGGAGGAAAATAACCAAAAAGTAAAAACTAGCCAAACTAAAATAAATAAATAAATAAATAAACATGACTGGAAGTACAAATCATATTTCAATTGTAACCTTAAATGTTAATGGCCTAAACTCACCAATCAAGAGACATAGGCTAGTAACCTGGATCAAAAAAACAAATCCAACAATATGCTGCCTTCAGGAGACTCATATGATAGGAAAAGACATACACAGGCTAAAGGTAAAAGGTTGGGAAAAATCATGCCACTCACATGGCCCTCAGAAGCAAGCAGGAGTGGCCATACTCATATCGAATAAAATCAACTTCAAACCTAAGTTAATCAAAAGTGATAAAGAAGGACACTGTATACTGTTAAAAGGAACCATCCACCAACAAGACATAACAATTATCAATGTGTATGCACCAAACAATGGAGCTGCAACCTTCATAAAACAAACTCTCCTCAAGTTCAAGAGTCAAATAGACTACAACACAATAATTATGGATGACTTCAACACACCGCTCTCACCATTAGACAGATCCTCTAGACAAAAGCTGAATAAAGAAACTTTTGAACTCAATAGCACAATCAATAACCTAGACTTAACCGACATATATAGAATATATCAACCATCATCAAGTGGATACACGTTCTTCTCAGCAGCACATGGATCCTAATCAAAGATAGACCATATATTATGCCATAGGGCAACTCTTAGTAAATATAAAGGCATGGAGATAATACCATGTACCATATCTGATCATAATGGAATGAAACTGGAAATCAATGATAAAAGAAGGAAGGAAAAATCCTACATCACATGGAAAATGAACAATATGTTACTGAATGATCAATGGGTTACAGAAGACATAAAGGAGGAGATAAAAAAATTCTTAGAGACAAATGATAATACAGACACAACATACAGGAATCCATGGGACACAATGAAAGCAGTTTTAAGAGGGAAATTCATTTCTTGGAGTTCTTTCCTCAAAAAAAAAAACCAACAAATAAATGAACTCACACTATACCTCAAAAACCTAGAAAAGGAAGAGCAAAACAACAGCAAATATAGTAGGAGACAAGAAATAATTAAAATTAGAGCAGAAATCAATGAAATTGAAACAAAAAAAATTGAAAAAATTGAAAAAACTAAAAGTTGGTTCTTTGAAAAAATAAATAAGATCGACAGGCCCTTAGCCATGCTAACAAAGAGAAGAAGAGAGAACACAAATTACTAACATAGGGGATGAAAAAGGCAATATCACAACGGACACTACAGAAATACAGAAGATAATTAGAAAGTATTTTGAAACCCTATATTCCAATAAAATAGAAGATAGTGAAGATATCGATAAATTTCTTAAGTCATACAATCTGCCCAGATTGAGTCAGGAAGACACACACAATTTAAACAGACCAATAACAAAGGAAGAAATTGAAGAAGCCATCAAAAGACTACCAACCAAGAAAAGCCCTGGACCGGATGGGTATAGAGTGGAGTTTTACAAAACCTTCAAAGAAGAATTAATACCAATACTTTTCAAGCTATTTTAAGAAATAGAAAAAGAAGGAGCTCTTCCAAATTTATTCTATGAGGCCAACATCACCCTGATCCCGAAACCAGACAAAGACACTTCAAAGAAAGAAAACTATAGACCAATATCTCTAATGAACTTGGATGCAAAAATTCTCAATAAAATCCTGGTGAATCGAATACAAAAGCATATCAAAAAAATTGTGCACCATGATCAAGTATGATTCATCCCTGGGATGCAAGGCTGGTTCAATATACGGAAATCAATAAATACTATTCACCACATCAATAGACTTAAAGACAAGAACCATATGATCATCTCGATAGATGCAGAAAAAGCATTTGACAAACTACAGCATCCCTTTATGTTCAAAACACTAGAAAAACTAGGGATAACAGGAACTTACCTCAACATTGTAAAGGCTATATATGCTAAACCTCAGGCTAGCATCATCCTAAATGGAGAAAAACTGAAGGCATTCCCTCTAAAATCTGGAACAAGACAGGGATGCCCTCTATCACCACTTCTATTCAATTTAGTTCTTGAAACACTAGCCAGAGCAATTAGACAGACAAAAGAAATTAAAGGCATAAAAATAGAAAAAGAAGAACTTAAATTATTGCTATTTGCGGATGAAATGATAATATATTTAACAGACCCAAAAGGGTCTACAAAGAAACTGCTAGAGTTAATAAATGAATTCAGCAAAGTGGCAGGATATAAAATCAACACGCATAAATCAAAGGCATTCCTGTATATCAACAACAAAACTTCTGAAATGGAAATGAGGAAACCACTCCATTCACAATATCCTCAAAGAAAAAAAAAATACTTGCGAATCAACCTAACAAAAGAGGTGAAAGATTTATACAATGAAAACTACGGAACCCTAAAGAGAGAGATAGAAGAAGATCTTAGAAGATGGAAAAATGTACCCTGTTCATGGATAGGCAGAATTAACATCATCAAAATGGCGATATTACCCAAAGTTCTCTACAGGTTTAATGCGATGCCAATCAAAATCCCAAAGGCATTTCTTGTAGAAATAGATAAAGCAATCATGAAATTCTTATGGAAAAACAAAAGACCCAGAATAGCAAAAGCAATTCTAAGCAGGAAGTGTGAATCTGGAGGTATAGGGATACCAGAGTTCAAACTGTACTACAGAGCAATAGTAACAAAACAGCATGGTATTGGTACCAAAACAGGCGGGTGGACCAATGGTACAGAATAGAGGACACAGAAACCAATCCACAAAATTACAACTTTCTTATATTTGATAAAGGGGCTAAAAACATGCAGTGGAGGAAGGATAGCATCTTCAACAAATGGTGCTGGGAAAATTGGAAATCCATATGCAACAAAATGAAACTGAATCCCTTTCTCTCGCCATGCACAAAAGTTAACTCAAAATGGATCAAGGAGCTAGATATCAAATCAGAGACACTGCGTCTGATAGAAGAAAAAGTTGGCTACAATCTACATACTGTGGGGTCGGGCTCGAAATTCCTTAATAGGACGCCCATAGCCCAAGAGTTAATAACAAGAATAAATAAATGGGACTTACTTAAACTAAAAAGTTTTTTCTCAGCAAGAGAAACAATAATAGAGGTAAATAGAGAGCCTATATCCTGGGAACAAATTTTTACCCCTCACACTTCAGATAGAGCCCTAATATCCAGAGTATACAAAGAACTCAAAAACTTAGACAATAAGACAACAAATAACCCAATCAACAAATGGGCCAAGGACCTGAACAGACACTTCTCAGAGGAGGACATACAATCAATCAACAAGTACATGAAAAAATGCTCACCATCGCCAGCAGTCAGAGAAATGCAAATCAAAACCACCCTAAGATACCATCTCACTCCAGTAAGATTGGCAGCCATTATGAAGTCAAACAACAACAAGTGCTGGAGAGGATGTGGGGAAAGGGTACTCTTGTACACTGCTGGTGGGACTGCAAATTGGTAAGGCCAATTTGGAAAGCAGTATGGAGATACCTGGGAAAGTTGGGAATGGAACCACCATTTGACCCAGCTATCGCCCTCCTCGGACTATTCCCTGAGGATCTTAAAAGAGCGTACTATAGGGACACTGCCACATCCATGATCATAGCGGCACAATTCACAATAGCTAGACTGTGGAACCAACCTAGATGCCCATCAATAGATGAATGGATAAAAAAAGGTGGCATCTATACACAATGGAGTACTACGCAGCACTAAAAAATGACAAAATCATAGAATTTGCAGGGAAATGGCTGGCATTAGAGCAGATTATGCTAAGCGAAGCTAGCCAATCCTTAAAAAACAAATGTCAAATGTCTTCTTTGATATAAAGAGAGCAACTAAGAACAGAACAGGGAGGAAGAGCATGAGGACAAGATTAACATTAAACAAAGACGAGTGGGGGGAGAGAAAGGGAGAGAGAAGGGAAAGCATAGGGAAATGGAGGAGACCCTCAATGTTGCACAAAATTACATAGAAGAGATTGTGAGGGGAAAGGGGGGAAAACAAAGGAGAGAATTGAATAACAGCAGATGAGGTAGAGAGGGATGATGGGAGGGGAGGAGAGTGGGGATAGTAGGGGATAGGAAAGGTAGCAGAATACAACAGTCACTAATATGCCATTATGTAAAAATGTGAGTGTGTAACCCATGTGATTCTGCAAAATAAAAAATAAAAAATAAATAAAATGAAATTGAATAGAACAAGAACAAAACATTAGAGCATATTATATATAATAATGATAAGTATTGCTTCATGAAGCTTGTTTGTCTATATATAGACCAGGTTGTGATGTAAAAGTATTTTTCATTGTGTTTTTGTGATCAAAAAAGTTAAAAAGCCGCTAGTCCAGACCTGTACTGTTTAATATAGTAGCTGCTAGCTACATGCAGTTTTTTTAAGAGAGAGAGAGAGAGATGGGGAGAGAGAGAGAGAGAATTTTTAATATTTATTTTTTAGTTTTCGGTGGACACAACATCTTCATTTGTATGTGGTGCTGAGGATCGAACCCGGGCCACACTCATGCCAGGCGAGCACACTACCGCTTGAGCCACATCCCCAGCCCTACATGCAGTTTTAAAATTACAATTAAAGCAAATTCAAGGGCTGGGGGAGTAGCTCCATGTAAAAGCATGTGTTGTACAAGGCCCTGGGTTCAATCTCCAGTACAATATATATATATATTTAGTCCTTCATAGCACTAGCCACCATTCAAGCACACAAAAGCCCCATGTTGTTAGTGGCTATCATATTGTACAGCATAGTTAGAGTACATTTCCACTGTCACAGAAAGTTCCATTTAGATAGTTCTATTCTAAGGACTTTTCTATGGTTCTATAGGAAGTGGTGACAGTGAGCTCTTAGGCAGAGTCCTTCAAATCCTGAAAAGGAAAGATGAGCCTGGTGTGGTGGCACATGCTTGTAATCCCAGCAGCTCAGGAGGCTGAGACAAGAGGATTGCAGGTCTGAAGCCAGCCTAAGAAACTTAGTGAGGCTATAAGCAACCTAGTGAAACTGTGTCATAAAATTTTTAAAAATTGAATAGGGCTGGCGATGTGGTTATGCACCCTTAGGATCAATCCCTAGTACAAAGAGGGGAGGAGAGGGAGGGAGGGAGGAGAGGGAGGGAGGGGGAGAGGGAGGGAGGGGGGAGAGGGAGAGAGAGAGAGAGAGAGAGAGAGAGAGAGAGAGAGAGAGAGAGAGAATGGGTTAACTTATCTCTCTCAAGAGAGTTTCTATGTGAATTTCTAAATAAATGAACCAACAATTACTTATGTTGAATTTGGTTCTATGAAACATCCTCATAAACATTTTCTAAATATAAAGTAAGCCAGCAAAGCATCATAAAATCATAGTATAGTTAAACATATGAGCCTTATGTAAAAGAAAGAATAATAAAAGGCAATGTACAGGCAAATATTGACAATAACTAAGTGCTGTCAAATTTCAGAAAAGGGGAAATGAACAAGCATTTGGAGTCATCAGGTAATATTTCAAGAAGTTAGGATTTGGTCTTTATTGCTTGGTTTTGATGAGCAGACACAGAATGGAGAATATTCCAGATGAGGGAAACCAATATTATAAGTATATGTGTATGAAGATGGGGGTAGTTCTGGGGAATATTGAGAAATGAGATTAGAGAAGCAGCATGGCAATGGGTTATGGAGTGTATAAAGTCAGTAGAGTCCAACTCTCTGTAAGAACATTCACAGTTTTCGGAGCACTTTCACATGATCCTAGAGCCAGTCCCTTGGGATGGGCAAGGCAAGGACTATTACTCCATTGTAGAGTTTAGGGAACAGGGTCTCAGAAGAGGTAATAAGACTGCCCAATGTCATATAGCTAGTGAGCAGTATAACCAGGATTCAAACAGAATTAATCTCATTCTCCATTAAGTCTTCTTCCTGCTATATATTGATGCTATAAAAAAAAGTTTGATTCAAAGCACTGAAGACAAGAAGACCAATAAGAATGTTGCTGTAATAATTCAGGACTAGAGTGTTGAAGGCCCAGCCTAAAGTAGCAAAAAAAACACAAAAAACAAACAAACAAAAAAAAACCAGATGCTATGGTTCTTTATAACTTACCATGGAACAAACTGACAATGCAGCACAGCACCCACTGTTTATAGAGAAGAGCAAGAGTAGACAGTCTGAGGATAGAACAATGCAGTTATATTTAACTGGAAATGACCTAAAACCATCCCCAAAGGAATAAATATTAACAGTAAAATTCATATACCATGTCCATATTTTTCCAGACAGCTAAAGGCAATGTTTTGGACAAGGTTCCTAAGCAAACAACACTTTATATGTCTATGCATTTTTATGAGGCATTTCTGTCTTGGTAGTGTTTCTTTTCTTTGTCAATTTCAATTTTCATTTCTCAGAGCTAATTGGTCATATGATCTATTACCTCATCTAGATTTCCAGTGAGAAAAATTGGCATAAAAAGTTCAAGGAGCTAGACTTCAAAGTTTTTCATAAAGCTGTTCAGTAAAACTGTCAGCTTACCAACTAATTACTTAATGATGATTTACTAAGAAGACACCAAGATACGCCATTGCCAGATTAATTTTAAGGAATCTCTCTGCTAGAATCATTAAACCACTGAAAATCTGCCATGGTCTTCCAAGACTGATAGAAATTAAACACAAACTCATCAACTTGGCATTTAAGGGCCTCTCCAATAGTGCCACTTCTTACATTTCCAGTTGTTTCCTACTGCTTATTATTCCTTTATGGTATCTACTCTTTTCAGCCAAATTAAACCACATGATACACTGGATGTTCTTATCTTTGCTCATTTCTGTCCTACTTGCCCTTGAGCCCTATCTCCAATGCTACTTTCTTGATCAACTCTACTCAATTTTTCCAACAAGAAGTTGGGAACAGTTTCTTCTAAACTTCCAGAGTCCTTTATTTATATCTTATTTACAGCACTGAGCCCTTTGTATTTTAGGTCATTGTTGTTTGCCTATGTGTCATCTCTCTGCTATTAAAATGAACTCCTTAAAGTCTCAGTGCAGGTAGTGATCATCTCTGTATCCCCTACATCTCTGATCATGTACCTTGCAATAATTCATTCCCTAAGGCCAATCAAATGTTTATTGAATGAAAGGGCTTGTTGGAAAACTCTAAAAGTTGATTGATACGTCTATCCAAATATCAATGTAACAATCCTTTACTGAGTGCCTACCATGTGACCAGCAATGCATTAGGCCCTGTGGATACCAACATATTTTAACAATTCTGAGTCTAATTAGAAGAGGGAGGGAGAGAAGGGAAGAGTTCATTTTGATACAGTATGGCAAGCATCTACATAGGAGGATAAGGGAACACAAGAAGAGTCACCTAAGCCAATCTGGGGCAAAGAAGAAGCTTTGGAAAGAAAGGTTAAACTAACACTCAGACTTAAAGAATGAGTGAGAATTAAACAAATCAGACCTGTAAATGATAATCCAGGCAGAGAAAACCTTTATCAAAATGCTGAGATCTGAGAGACTGTATAGTGGTGGTGCTGTGTGGGGACTGGCAAGGGTTGAGACTGGAGAGGCCAAGAGATGCTGGCTGTGGTGGCCTTGGTAAGGATTCTGTACTTAGCTTAGGTTTCATGGAGCCCCTAAAGGGTGTTTAAGACCTCCAGAATTTAGCCTAGGTGCATTTGAAGAACACAAGAGACACAGCAAGTCAATGCCTATAAAACAAATTCTCATGGTTTTAACTATATTTTGCCATTCATTATTAAATTCTGTTTTAAAAAAAAGACCAAAAGTGACTATTTTTGTTGAGGAAGTGGTTAATGCCAGTCTCTGGCAGCATGTTAAGGATTAAACCACCACAGAGCCCTTTCCAGAAAGTGTACTCTTAATTTTGAGCACTTTCCCAGTTTTCTCCTTAGTTTACAACCACCTCACCCTCTTCCCAGACCACAGGAATTTTCCCCATACTCTTTCAACATCACACTTCATTAGTAAACATCACCAACAGACATATGATGTTTAAAAATTCTTTACCTTCTAAGTCATGTAAAATTACACTGCTAGAGTTCAGCTTGGGGATTCCATAACATTACATATGTACCTTCACTTTCAAAACAAAAGATGTATTCCAAGTTAGTCCTAAGGCAAATTTCTGTAAAGCAAACTTGATTTTCCTATGTTGTTTTAAGACCATTTGAGCCATGTTACCCAAGAAAAGACAATTTGACCCCATCCAAAAAAGATAGAGCTCACAATTAAATGGCTCCTTATCCCTGATGTTCACCGTATATATCAGATACCAGGAAAATAATAACTACCCATGAAAGACCCAACCAAATAATAAAAGCAAAATTATTCTCTAATTTGTGACAGGCAAGGAATCTTGACCTGCTAAACAAATGTAGGCCCATTTTCATCTTCAACTGTGACTCTTCATAAAGTGTTTCCTTATGAGCTGCTCACACACTAGTTCCTTCATTAAGACTTTTCTAAGTTAAAAATGTTTTTTTTATTTTTAAATTATACCTACCCTAGTGATTCTACTCCAAGGTTTATATTTTTTAAATGAGTGTTTATATCTACTAAAACTATGATAAAAAATGTTCATAGTAGCTGTATTCATAATATTCAAAACCTAGAAACAACCCAAATTCATCAATAGGGACATTTTAAAGTTTGAAATCAGACAAAACTGACTTATGATGACAGTGCTCAGAATACTTGTTAATCTTGGGAAAGGTTATTAACCAGAAGGAGGCAAGAGAAAATTATGAGGGGCTGGAAATGTCTATATCTTGACCTGGGTGGAGTTCACACATGCATAAAATTTCATTGAAGTGTACACTTAATATTTGTGCGATCTACTACCTATAAGTATACCTTTATTAAAGAAAAAAAAGAAAAAGGTAAGTTTCTATATTAGATTTATGTATGGTATAGACTGGCAATAGAGATCAAAATTATGCTAAAATAATATGCTCTTTCACAATATCAGAGTAGAAATACCCCCCTACACACACACACACACACACACACACACACACACATTAAATCTAAATGAAAATCTGGGCACAGTTGGACACACCTGTAATCCCAGCAATTTGGGAGTGTAATTCCAGCAATTTGTGAGGCTCAGACAGGAGGATCACAAGATTGAGGCCAACCTCAGTGAATTTGTGAGGCCCTCAGCAACTTAGTGAGACTTTGTCTCAAAAAATAAAGAGGGTTGGGAATGTAGTCCAATGATAAAGCACCCCTGGGTTAAATCCCTAGTACCAAAAATGTTTTAAAAAATACAAAATGTAAATGAAAACAGTTAAAGACTTCAGATATTATCTATAAGGCTAATTTATTAGATTTTTTAAATTTATAGTATTAAAAATATTAGGTATATTTACAGACTCACTTTGATTATGAATTTGCAAAATTATTAATTGTTCTCTCCTTCAGTAGCATTTGCTGATCTTCATCAGGGAAATATACTGAATTTGAATTTTTTACATAAAAAGGAAGACCACTGGGCTAAGGTGACTCCAGTCCCCCAGTTCTTACTTAACCAAACCAATATCAAACTCTCTATAGACAGGAAAATGAAACTGAACTTTAACCAATTGAAAACCACCAAATAACCTCTAATAAAAGAATTCAACAATTAGAAACTATCTAATCTCTTGGGACTTTCTATTTTAACCAATAAAATATTTTCTTTGCCTTACTTCTTCAAGTACCTTATAAAAGTTTTCCCTTCATGCCCCCTCTGCAGAGCCAAACTACTTAAGGTTTGGTGTCACCCAATATAAGAATCCCTATCTGCCCAAATAAACTCTTTAAAATTTTCATGTACTCAAGCTTACCTTTTAACAAATTCATTCTTCAAATCTTATTGCAATAAAGTATGTATTGCAAGACAGACTGCATAGAATGCTGGCCTATGAATTAGGAGAGCAAGGTTCTATTTCTGCTCTGCCTTTTATGGTCAAGTCACCTTGGGCCAGTCTTGCAAGCTCTCTAATATTACCTATCCTCATGAATATAATACTTTCTCCATGGGCCTAAAGTGAGGATCAAATGAGAAAATTGATATGAAAGTGCTTTGTAAACTTTAAAGAAATGTTAATATGTCCTGAACTAAGTGTTTAATAAGAGCTTGTGTCTGGGTGTGGCCAATAGAAAATGTACTTACATTTCAAAGCTTGTACTCCAGTTTCACATATCTTACATTTCACTGGAGAGTCAGGATCAGCAACTATACTTGCATTCTAATATCTCTGAGAAGTTGAAACAATTCCATTACAACAAGTACTGAAAATAGATGTATAAAGTGAAGTACAATTAATAGTCTCCTTCCTTGATATTCCTAGTTATGAGTTTTAGATGACTCTTCAGCCATGAAACATCCACTGTATTCAGATGATACACTGAGAACTTTGAATTGCTTCTGCAACAGCCAAGCAGTACACATAGTGCCAAAGTACCCCTGCATTCTGAATATCAAAATAATTTATTCTGAAAGCTGCTTCCATTCCTACCCTCTGCCATACATCATGACCACTATAATGAATTTTTTAAATTTTTTTAGTTGTTGATAGATCTTCATTTTATTTATTTATATGCAATGCTGAGAATTGAACTCAGTGCCTTATAGATGCAGGCCAGTGCACTACTGCTAAGCCATAGCCCCAGCTTCTATAATGAATTTTAATAATATTCCTCACTCTGAACTCTTTGTTAGCACCCCAAATACTCTTTGCAAGAGGTCCAAATGGAAAGTGCATTTTCCTGTGCACTTTTGAAGTTTGTGTCTCTGATGAGAGGAAGAGATATAGGCTAGAGTTACTCAAAACACTTCCTGTCACCAACTGTTCTTTCTAGGGCCCCAATAGGCAAACCCCAATTGGAGAGCCTGGTAATGTGAAAGGAGCTTGAAAGAAGAAAAAATTAGGGTGATCTGGTTTCAAGGGCCCTAGTGGCTCCTGTTCCTGGAGTTTCAGTTCTTAGTCCAACAATAAAGCTCTCCAAACTAGAGCAAACATGCAGATAAACAAAATGGGATAGAGAAGGTAAATTCCGAACCTTTCAGGATCCTTGATCCCTTCAGCTGTTAAGTCCAATCTAGAAGGCTTTGTTGAGCCCACCTAGCTGCAGAGTGGAGACCACTTTTACAAAAGTAGTTTGACATCAGCAAGAAGGGTCAAATCACAAGGAAAGATACAGAAAATCATGAAAATCTAAAAGGACTCACACATTTTCACATACACACATACACAAATACACACACAGCCTTAAAGATGTGGGACCATTTACTACAGGGGCAAACATTAGGAAAAAAAAAACATTTCAATATGCCTTAAAATATCATGGTTTTTATAGGATAACAACTAGTAGTTAATAATGACCTTTAACCCACTCAAATGAAATTATGATGCATCTATTCTATATAAGAAGTCAGGGGAATACAGTGTCTTTTGGAGAACTCCATTTAGAATAGTTAAAAAGTTAAAATCTCATGATGGTTAGATTGAGAAAATCATGAGTCATTTGGAAAAAAAAATGGTGGGGGGAAAGCCATCTGGGAAAAAATTCCCTTTTCCCAGAAACAGTCAGGTTATAGAGATCCTACTGTAGTTGGTAAGACAAGAAGAGTACTGGGTTATACCGTAGAGACAAGTATTGTAGAAAACCAGATTAAGAATATGAATGTGGGTAATAAGCATAGTCCCGAAAGCTTCCTAAAAAAAGCAAAGCTTGGGGCTTGCTGGGTTTGAGTCTCTCCATCCATTGGTTAGTGCTAGCTTTCTTGGTTGCCACAATTAGGCAATCCTTCCAAAGCCTCAGGTTCAGAATCACTGAAGACAACTAGTACTTAGGGAAATTTCATGAAAGTGAATAAAGAAAAAGATGAGATAAAGACCCTGGTCCCATTCTACTATAGTATAAAGGAGCCAGCCAAAGCTTCAATAGACTAAATGAGCAAAGCCTCTGTCATAGCAGTAATTTTTCCAAGCAGCAAAGAAATTGTGGGACTTAAGAAAGATGTTCTATCCACAGTTACATACCTTGATATTATTGGAAAAGCAAGGTTTAGCAAAGAATTTTTATTCTTAAAAATAAAAATCAACTTTTATTTTTATATAGAAGTATATCAATGAGAACTACAAATCCTTGCTAAAAGAAATTAAAGAAGACAAAGTAAATGAAAAGACATCCCATACTCATGGATTGGAAGACTTAATATTGTTAAAATGTCCGTACTACCTAAAGTGATATACAGATTCAGTCCCTATCAAAATCCCAATTACTGTTTTGGCTTTTTTTGCAGAAACAGAAAAAAAAAATCATTCTAAAATTCATACGGAATCTCCAAGAACCCCGAATAACCAAAACAATTTTTAAAAAGAAGAAGAAAGTTAGAGGACTCAAATGTTCTGGTTTTGAAAAATATTACAAAGCTAAAGTAGTCAAAACAGTATGATACTGGCATAAAGGCATCCGACAAGTAGAACAATGTAATAGAATAAGGTGTCTAGAAGTGAATTCTAGTATATATGTCCAAATAATCTTCAGCAAGGGTTCCAACCACTCAATGATGAAGGATAGTCTCTTCAAGAGATGATTTTGGAACTCTGGATATCCACATGCAAAAGTCTAAAGTTGCATCCTGATAATATACCATATGCAAAAATTAACTCAAAATGAATTAAAGATTTAAACATAAGACCTAAAACTATAAAATACCTAGGAAAAAACACATAGGAAAAGCTTTATGACATTGGATTTGGGAATGGTTTCTTGGATATAACATCAACATAGGCAATAAAAATAAAAATAGGCAATGAGACTACATCAAATTTAAAAACATTTGTGCATCAAAGGATACAATCAACAGAGTGAGAATGTAACCTAAAAACGGGAGAAAATATTTGAAAATCATATATCCAATAAGGGGTTAATATCCAGAATATATAAAGTACTCCTACAGCTTAACAACAAAAAATCACAATAGCCTGATTTTTTGATCCAAAAATGATATAAAAATGGCCAATAAGCATTTGAAAAGATGTTCAACAGCACTAATATTCAGAGAAATACAAATTAAAACCTCAATCAGATATCATACTACATCCATTTAGGATGACTATAGAAAACAAGAAATGTTGGAAAGGATGTTGAGAAGTTGAAATGCTATGCAATATTGATGGGATTGTAAGATGATGCAAGCCCTATGGAAAACAGTATGTAATTTCCTCAAAAAAATTAAAAAAAGAACTACCATGTGGTGCAGCATTCCCACTTTGGGGTACATATCCAAAAGTATTGAAATCTGGGTCTCAAAATGATACTTGGATGCCCATGTTCATAGTAGTGTTGTTATCAACAACCAAGAGTAGAAGTGACGTGAAAGATATATCTCTATCTATCTAATTATAATATACACATACACATACTATATTATCTTACTTAAATGAGATATCTAAACATTTAAGGCATCAAATTCATAAAAACAAAAAATAAAAAGGTGGTGAGCAGGAACTTGGAATCAGGAAATGAAGATCTGAGTAAATTTACCTGTTCTTAATTATACAACATCCATGTCTTCTTTAAGTAACCACTTATATATTCTGGTTCCATGAAAAGATGGAGTAGATTCACTTTTCCCTGTTTCTCCCAGTAAGCATAGTTAAAAACACTGGGCATTACAAATAAGTATTCATTATATATTATATTTATTTATAAATATATTTATGATTCATCTCTCATGTGTCTCTAATAGGTAGAAAGAAGTCTGGGCTAGGGATCTATCTAAAGGCCCAAGAAATGATATAGGAGTGAGTTTCCTGAGGTGTTTTTGTTTGTTTGTTTGTTTGTTTGTTTGTGTGTGTGTGTGTGTGTTGGAGTGGGGGATGCCAAGGATTGAACTCAGGGGCACTCAACCACTGAGCCACATCCCCAGCCCTATTTTGTATTTTATTTAGAGACAGGGTCTCTCTGAGTTGCTTAGCACCTCGCTTTTTGCTGAGGCTGACTTTGAACTCGCAATCCTCCTACTCAGCCTCCTGAGACACTGGGATTACAGGGGTGTGCCACTGCGCCTGGCCTGAGTTTTGTTTTTAAATAATATATGCTAGAACTTGTGATAGGGAAACCAGCAAACTGATGAGTGTGCACCCACATCCATCAAAAAGCTAGCTTATCTTAGGTCAAAAGATCAGGGAGGGGGAAGTTTACAAAGACAGAATACTTTCAGATGATAATTTCCCAGTCAAGCACCAAGAGAAAAACTACAATTCAACCACTACTCTCATCAGGGAGTCTAGACTTCCACCTTCATCTGGCTTTATTTTATTATTGGTACATTATGATTATACATAACAGCAGGATTAATTAAAATATATACATACACGCACATAACATAATTTGATCAATTTCATTTCCTAGTGTCTCCCCTTTCTCTTCTCTCCTCCCTACCTCTAATTTACTGATCTCCATTCTAATTTCATGTGGTCCCTTTTCATCTGGCTTGAAATAGTCATACATACCATTCCCCTTCTCCATGAGGTAGTTTCAGAAAATGTAGATTGGAGATCTAGGATTTTCATCCCTGCCAGGCAGCAATGAGCCTCCCAAAACATGATGGTAATAGAGGCCTCTTTCTCTAAGTCTAGATGGTAATGGTGTAGACCTAGTGAGGATCCTGAAATTTACCCTTGCCCAGTAACAATGGCACTCCTACTCCTATCCTGTAATCAATATATGGTGAGTAGGAAACTAAATTCTCACCTCCATCTGGCATTAATGAATGCATACCCCATTCCTCCTGAATGGTGTTAGAGTAGGCTTGCTAAAACAGATGAATGAAATAAGATCTAGAGTCTCATAATCTAAAAGTCCAGAATGTAATAAAAATGTACTCATGTTGCAAATAAACAGGAACATATAAATTTGAATGAGAAAAGATATTCAACAGACACCAACACTGTGATGATACAGATATTGGAATCATCCAAAATAGACTTTAAATAAACCAACTTAAAATGCTTCAAAAAGTAATTACAGGGGAGAGAGGGAAGGGGAGGGGGCATGGGAGTAATAATTGTGGAATGAGATGACCATCATTA
The DNA here is from genome assembly GCF_045843805.1 of Urocitellus parryii. Taxonomy (NCBI): domain Eukaryota; kingdom Metazoa; phylum Chordata; class Mammalia; order Rodentia; family Sciuridae; genus Urocitellus; species Urocitellus parryii. Next base: position 40,830,867 of record NC_135547.1, read on the forward strand.
TCCTAGGTAACTGTATGACTGCAAATATGGTACAACTCTACATGGTGTACAATCAGAGAAATTAAAAGTTGTGCTCCATTTGTGTACAATGAATCAAAAAGCTTTCTGCTGTCAAGTATAACTGATTAGAACTAATAGAAATACATTTTTAAAAAGAGAAAAAAACTCAAAAAAGTAATTATAAACATGCTGGAAACGAATTTAAAAAATAGAAAGTCTCAGAAAAGAAATAGAATGTATACAATAGAAACAAATGGAAGTTTTAGAAATGAAAAACCAAATAACCAAATGAAAAAAAAACACTAGATGGGCTTAATAGCAAAAATAAGATGGCATAGGAAAGAACAAGTGAAACTGGTGATAGAATAATAGAAATTACACAGTCCAAACAACCTAAAGAAAAGAAATTAGAAAAAAAGTGAACAGAGCTTCTGAGACTATGGGGCTATAATGGTATATTAAACGTTCATGTCATTAGAGTACCAAAATGAGAGAAAAATCAGTGTGAGGCTAAGAGTATTCAAAAAATAATTGGTGAAACGCTTCCAAAATTTTATAAATTAATTAATTTTTAAATTGACAAATAAAAGTAGCATTTATGGTGTATGATAAAATGTTTTAATGTGCATATACATCCTAGAATGGCTAAATCATGAAAATCTTTAAAATTTGGCAAAATATATAAACCTATAGATTCAAGAAGCTGAACAAATCCCAATATTATAAATGCAAATGATTCACATGAAGTCAACATAATCAAAAATAAAGAAAGAGAAAAGAATCTAAAAAGGTATGAGACAGTGATACTTTACTTATAGAGGAAAAACTGAATGAGAACAGACTTCTTAACAAGAGCCTTGGTGCACAAACAGAAATATACTTTTTTTTTCAAGTGCCTAGAGGAAAAAGCTATTAATCCATAATTCTATATCCAGATAAAACATCCTTTAGGGGTAAATAAAGATATAATCAAATGAAGAAAAACCAAGAATTCATTGCCATCAGATATATCTAAAGGAATGCATGACTGAAGGAAATTTTTGAAATGGAAAGGGAAGATGAAAGAAGGGATCTGTGAATATCAGGAAGAAAAAAACATAACAACACAAAGAGCAAAAATATTGGTATATACAATAGACTTTCTTTGTTTTTCATAGTTTTCTAAATTATGATTGACAACTAAAGCAAAAAATCATAACATTGATGTGATTCTAAAAGTACATAGAAGTAATATTTAAGAAAATTATAACACAAATGGAAGAGTAAAGTGACTTAAAGAGTGGTAATGTTTCTATACTTTACTCAAACTGTTAAAATGTCAACACAGGATCTCTGATAATGTTACCAATGCATGAGCGTGCATGTGCTCAAACATACAATAAGTAAGTCAAAACACAATTCTAAAAAGGTTACAAATGACCCAAAAGAAGCCAGGTAAAACAAAGCAGAAAACAAAACCAAAACAGCAGACTTAGGCCCTAACATATGAAGTTTTGCATAAAATATATATTGTGTAAACGTATCAAATAAAAGACTGACATTGGCAAATAGAGAAAAACATGATCCAACTATATGCTGTCTACAAGAAACTCAATTCAAATACAACAATATAGGCAGACTAAAAACATAAAGATGGAAAGAGCTATATCATGTAAACATGATTTTTTAAAGGAACAATTTCTATATTATATCAGGTAAAGTGGATTTCAGAGTACAGAAAATTGCAAGGGATAGGGGGAAACCACCTAATGATAAATAGGCCAATCCATCAGGATGACATAGGGATCCCAAATTTGTTTGCACTAAACAATATAGCCTTAAAATACATGAAGCAAAACTGATAAAACTGAAAAGAGAAGTGGATAAGTCAACAATTATAGTTGGGGATTTCAACATCCTTTATTTCAGAAACTGATACGGAAGATGTGAACAACACAATAAACCAACAAGATCTAATTGGCATTTATGGAACACTCTGCCCAATATAGAAGAATATACATTTTTCAAGTTGCCATGAAACATTCACCAAGAAAAACCATATCCTGAGTTATAAAACAGACATGAGCAAGTTTGAAATAACTGAAATTTTGTTGCTCAATCTTTAAAATGTTTTTCTAACTATTATAGAATCAAACTAAAAGATGGGAAACGAAAGAAAATGAGAAAGTTTTCAAACAATTAGAACTTAAGCAATGTACCTCTGAATAATCCATAGGTCAAAGAGGAAGTCTTAAGTAAACAAATTCATTAAACTGAATGAAAATGAAAATACATCATACCAAAATATGTGACATACAAACTTGATGGCAGAGTAGAATAAAAACAAACTAGTATTTGTCAGGGGTTATGAATGGTGGAGGTAGGTAATGAGCATGACTAAAAATTGGTAACACAGAAGAACATTTCCTGATTGTGATGATAGTTAAATGAATCTATGCATGTGAAAAATAATATAAAACTATAAGCACATATTGTTTTAATGATAGTTTCTTGTTTTTCATATTATAATTATGTAAAATCTAATGATTGAGGTAAACAGGATGAATGTTATATAGAATCTTTCTGTGCTATTTTTACAGTTTCATATGGACCTTTTATTATTCATATATTTTTAAAAAGCAATCACTTAAAAGCTAGTAACTCCAAAACAAACGTGTGGGAGCTAAAACTCAGAAAATAAATAAACAAAATGTTTTACCATAATAGTCTATAACAGTATGCCAGTTTAATGAAGGGATAGATTTTTAAATAAGAAAACTTTTTATAGGCCAGTGACATACAATACCAAGGACATTTAACAATGGGATCAAAAAACACATGTGATTTTAGATGCCTTTCAGTAGATAAATGGATAAAGAAAATGTGGTATATATACACAATGGAATATTACTCAGCATTAAAACAGAATAAAATCATGGCATTTTCATGTAAATGGATGGAGTTGGAGAATATAATGCTAAGTGAAGTTAGCCAATCCCAAAAACCAAACACCGAATGTTTTCTCTGATTTAAGGATGCTGATTCATAATGTGGTTGGGGGGGGGGGTATAGGAACTCTAGATAGGGAAAAGGAGAGGAAGGGAAAGAGGAGGGAGAATGGGGTAGGAAAGACAGTGGAATGAGATGGACATCATTACCATAAGTTCACATATGAAGACACGAATGGTGTGACTCTACTTTGTGTACAACCAGAGATGTGAAAAATTGTGCTCTATATGTGTAATGTGAATTATAAAGCATTCTGCTATCATATATAACAAATTAAAATAAAAACACGTGTGATTAAAGTATATTATAGCCACAGATTAAAACATCACATTCTAGGCAATCACAATTGTGAAGTGCTGGCAACATTTGCAACCAATGAGAAATCAATTGCGAAGGGTTTTGAGGCCAGTTGTTCAAAATTTATCTAGTAAGTGGTATGAATGGAGGAGTTCCATGCTAGATAACACAGAACCTATTCCTATGATTGTCCTGCAGTTAAGTGATTTGCATATACTCTGTGTGTGGTCTTCCCCCCACACACATTTTTTTCACTAAAAGAAAGTATTCATTCCCAGGTGTGCTATAGAAAGAATATTTGCATTAGGTAAAATATTTAGTAAGGATTTAAAAGAAGCAAGTGGAGAAAACTTAACCTTCTACATAGTCCCAAATGGTAGCCACTAGCCAGATGAAGCTATTTAAATTCAAAATAATTAAAAGTAAATAAAATTTAGAATTCAGTTACTAAACACATTTCAGGTACTCTATAGCCACATATGCCTAATGACTACCATGCAGGAACAATAGTAGATATTGATCTTGACCAACATCACAAAAGGTTCTATTGGATCCTATTAACCTAGAACATGAAAAACATGCCATTTCCCCACAATCAGACAGAGTTACAGCCCAAAGAATTCTGACAGAAATTTTTATTGTATCATCTGGGATTTTCAGTTACATATAATTTCATCTTCAGTAATATTCAGCAGTATGTTGCAGTAGTCATATGCTAGGGCTTTGAGGTAAAAATAAGCCTGAATTTCAATTTTAGCTCCAACTTTTACTAAACATGTTACTTCACTTCTCTATCCCTGTTTTCTCATTTTTAAAAGGTATGGGCTAGGGAACAATAATACCTACTTCATAGGGTTGTTGAAAGGGTTACATGGGATATGCACAATGTCTCACATGTGATCTATTACTGCTAGTTTTTATTAGCATTACACTTAAGTCTAGAAACTTACCTTGGCTTGTTCTAGCACTTGGTCTAGGCGACTAATAGAAAAGGCAATAGGGGAACTTCAATCATATAAGCAGCAAGGGAGTGAGACCCTAACAGAGTTCCCATTGTCCCTTGATAGCTATAAACAGCAAACACATTGTTTCCATAACTTGGGGCCAGACACAGAAAAAAGCTTCTCTTCTAAGATACATTTACCTTGAAGTTTGCAAAAAGTCAAGAATACCTTACCCTTGGCCCTAAGGGAGTCTGAGTTGGAAGTGAGCTACCATGTCTACCAAATAAAATAAAAGCACAATTTATTGTCTATAAAAGATCACCTGAAGAAGTCATTCAGTAGGAGAGACATTTGGAGTTTCCCAGCTGCTTATAACAATCTGATCCAGTTCCTTGATGTATCATTATGAGGAAATGTCACTATGCACAATTCTTTATGAATACCATACAATGGGTCTACTCTACCTTCATAATAAACTGGGTAAGTATTTACCAAGCATCTACTAAATACAAACTATGGTTGGCAGGCTAAATTCAGTCAATCTCATGTTTTGTATGGAAAACAAGGTAAGGATGATTTTTACATTTTAAATGGTTAGGAGAAATTCCTTCAATCACTATTAATGAACACTGAATGGCTTTGTAAATATAGCTTTTGCTGCACACTTCAAATGCTTCTTAATTAATTCAACATAAAATTACAAGGCAAAACAATGTATATGTGAAATTTACATCATAGTAAAGTCATTTTAACAACTAACATTTAATTACAAGTAATATCAAGATGCTTTATATACTTCCTATGATATGACAAATCATAACAATAAACAAAAATGTGATACCACTTCATACCCACTAAAATGAGTATAATAAAAAGAAAGTATGTATTTGTAAATATGTGGAGAACTTTGAGCCCAAATAAGTTACTAGTGGGAAGGTAAAATGGTATAGTCATGGGGGCTGGAGTTTTAGCTCAGTGATAGAGTGCTTGCCTTGTATGTGTGAGGCGCTGGGTTCAATTCCCAGCACTACATATAAATAGGCAAATAAAATAAAGGTCCATCAACAACTAAAAAATATTTTTAAAAAAATGGTATAGCCAAGAGCTGGGATTGTAGCTCAGTGGAAGAGTGCTTGCTTTGCATGTGTGAGGCACTGGGTTCCATCCTCAGCACCACATATGAGGAAATAAATTAAAAAATAAAGGTATTGTGTCCATCTACAACTAAAAAAAAATTTTAAAAATTATATAGCCACTTTGGTAAATAGTATGTCAGTTCCTCAAAAACTAATAACAAGTTTAAATTAAATATAAAACATAGCTACCATAAACTATAGATATAGATAACATATGACCAGCAATTCCATTCCCAGACATGAACACAAGAGAAATGAAAACATGTGCTTGCATAGAAATTTGTATGCAACTGTTTATTAGCAGCATTATTCACAGCATCTCAAAGGTGATAACAATTCAAATGCCCATAAACTTATGAATTAATAAAAAGGATGTGTTAGATCGATAAAATGAAATATTATTTAGCCATGAAAACAATGAAGTAATGATATGAGCTATAATTTGGATAAATATCAAAATTATTATGCTAAATGAAAAAAGCCAGACATAAAAGACTACATACTGTATTATTCTGTTACAAATACAGAAAATAAAAATCTATAGACACAAAAGAGATGAGTAGTTGCCTAGGGTTTGGGGTAGAAATGCAAAGTAACTGAAAATAGGCACGAGGTCTCTCTTGGGTGATGTAAATGATGAAATAATATTGTACTGATAGGGGCTGTGGTTGTGGCTCAGTGGAAGAGCACTTGCCTCGCACATGTGAGGTACTGGGTTCGATCACCAGCACCACATAAAAATAAATAAATAAATATAAAAATATTATACTGATGGCAACATAACTTGATAAATACTTAAAATCATTAAATTGTACACTTAAAAAACTAATATCAGAAATCACTTTAGTTGTTGTCAAGAACTGGGAGTTGTGGGGAGAGAAGCTTGAGAATGATAGAAATAGATATTTCTATCATTCTCAATACAGTATACAGAACAGTATATATTTATAAACAAGTGCATTGAACTTTTCATCTAGCAAGGGTGAAATTTTCTGTGTCCTAAAGGTGACCTTAAAAAATGTTAAGACAAGAAACATGATCTCTACTTCCATACAAATTTGCCACATATATATTTTCTGAGTTCAAACTTTCAACAACAGTTTTTGGACCTTGAGCAAGCACAAAGGATATTTTCATATTCCAGGATTCATTTAAATGTTCATTTGAGGAGTTTTCACCTAACTTTCAAGGGAAAATTATTAATTTGCAATATAATGACATGCTAAAAGGCAAATATTAAGAGAATGATGAATCTAATAGAATTCTCTTCCACACAATGAATAGGCTCAATTAAAATCATATGCTTATGTACCCTTAATAATCTATGATGAGAATGTCACTTCATCTCTTCAGACTTCAACCAAAAAATATAACTCCCAGTCTAAGTCACAAGAAACCCACCAGAGAAATCCAAATTGAGGAATTTTCTACAAAGTATCTGACAAGTACACATAAAAAATTTAAGACCATAAAAATGAGCAAAGTCTAAGAAATCTTCACAATTGTACCAAAAGAGCCTAAAGAGACAGAATGCTTGAGTGTAATATTGTACCAAGGACACCATTCAGATTTAAAACTAGTGAAACTGGAATAAAGTGTGGAGTACAGTTAATAGTAATATACCCACGTGTGTTCATCAGTTGTGACAAATACAAAAAGATATTCAGCAAAGGTTGCTGGGATAACTTGATTATATGCATTAAAATATGAACTTAGAACTTTATCACATACCATATAGAAAAATTAACTCAAAATGAATCATAGACTTAAATATGAGAAAAAAAAACAATAAATTGTCTACAAGAATAACTAGGAGAAAGTCATTGAGGTCTTGGATTAGGTAAAGACTTCTTAGGTTTAAAAAAAGCATGAACCATAAAATAAACAAATTATAAGTAAGATATCATCAAAATTTGAAACTTTTTCACTTCAAAAGACACCTTCAAGACAAGGAAAATAGGGTCTGGGATTGTGGATCAGTGGTAGAATACTTGCCTGGTACATGTGAGGTACTGGGTTCAATTCTCAGTACTACAAAAATATAAATAAAATAAAGGTATTGTGTCTATCTGCAACTAAAAAATATTAAAGAAAAGGAGAAGACAAGCAGCTCACTGGGGGAAAATATTTATATATAATATACCTGTCAGAGACTTGTTTCTAGAATACATAAACACTTTTTACAACTCAACAATAGAAAAGATAACCCAATTTTAAAATGAGAAAAGATATGAACAGATTCTTCACCGAGGAAGACATATCAATGACTAAAAGGCATAAGAAAAAAAATGCCCACTGCCATTAGTCATTAAGGAAACAAATTTAAAATACAATGAGATATTTCACACCTACTTAGAATGGCTAAAATAGAAAATAGAGTCAATAACAAATGTTTCTGAAAATGTGGAACAATGGGAACCAACATACATTGCTAGTAGAAATGCAAAATGGTGCTGCTATTTGAAAAACAGTTTTGCAATTTCTTTAAAAGTTAAATATAAAATTTCCCTATGATCTAGCCAGTCTCAGTGGTGCATGCCTGTAATCCTAGTCACTCGGGAGGCCAAGGCTGGGGGATCTCAAGTTCAAAGCCAGCCTCAGCAACTCAGTCAGGCCCTAAACAACTAGGAAGATCCTGTATCTAAATAAAATATTAAAAAGGGCTGGGGATGTGGCTCAGTGATTAAGCACTTCTGGGTTCAATCCTCAGCACCAAAAAAAAAAAAAAAAAAAGTCCCCTATGATCCAGTAATTCCATTCTTAGGTATCTACCAAAGAGAAATGAAAACATATCTACCCAAAGTCTTGCACTCAAATTCTCTCAGCAGCATAATAGCCAACAATTGGAAGGAACTTAAATATCTGTCAGCTAGTGAATAAACAAAAACATGTTATATCCATAAAATAGAATACTAATTGCAATAAAAATTAAGGAAGTACTTATACATACTACAACATGATTGAACCTCAAAAATAGGCTACATAAAAGAAGCCCGACACAAAAGACCATACACTACATGATTCATTTACATGAGGTATAAAGAATAAGCAGATTTATAGAGACAAGAATAGATTTATTAGTCGCCTGTGCTAGGAGTGGGAATGGGGATAAACTGTAAATGGATATGAGATCTTATTGGGAAGGTAAGTGTTCTATTCCTTATTTATAGCGACAGCTGCATCACTCTGTAAACTCACTACAATCATTTAATTATAAAATTGAAATAGGTGAATTTTATGATATGTAAATACACCTCAATAAAGCTGTTAAAACAGAAAAGACAGCAGGGGAAACTAGGTGAAAGATAAATGGAAATTCTGTACTATCTTTCAAAATTTTTTATAAATCCAAAGCTGTTGTGAAATTTTAAAAATGTATTTAAATAAAAATTTAAAAATTTATGTTCATGGACGAATATCAGTATCTGGCAGTACCTATTTGTGTGAAAAGACATTTTCAAAGATGAAATAGATAAAATCTCATCACAGATCAGCATTAACAGATACATTTGGAGTCAATGTTGATGATAAGGAACACCAACTTTGAACCCCAATTAAGCAAAATGCTATCCCCAAAAGAATTCCATTCGTCTCATTAGTAGTCCTATGTTACAAAAAAGTTATTATTATAGTTTGAATTTCATCAATGAACATTTTTCAAAACTAATCTTCTCTCTTGTCATATAAATGCTTATAAAATATACTCGATTTTACCTTTTGGCCCAAAAATCCTAAAATATTTACTTTTTTTTTTTAAACAGAGAGTTTACTAAGTAAGCCCTCTTCTACACCATAACAGGATAAACATAAATACAACCAATCTCTTTCCTGAATGTATTCATTCTTATAATTACCTAGTTTGGGCATAATGCCCTTCTGGATATGCCCTATAAAGGATAAGCCTTGCATCATTTCTGCTTTGGCACTATTTGAAATTTCCATAAAAAGAAACACTATTAACTTAAATAGTTGTAGCAAAGCCTCAATGCCATAGTTATTATCGTGATATTAAAATGCCAACACCATACCACTGTATCCCTAAGAGGACCCTCATTAAGTAGTGATGTCACCAGGCTAAGGACTCACTGAGTTCTCTTAGATATCAAGTGGCTCCCAGGGCATCACACCCTGCCTTTGGCATCACACTGGTACATCATCTTAGTATGATGTTGTATGCTATCACTACTAGAGCAGAACCCTGCTCTGATGCCACTCTTCTGAGATGTCAGAATAATTAAACCCTACTTCTTTCTACTCCTGGGGCGGTGGCGGGGAGGGGGAGGGTAACCACAGACACTGGTTCCAGCTCTGGAGATTGTATTCAGCTCCAACTGTTGTCCCTTCCGCCTGCCAGTGCAGGTCAGGGCCCCCCGAGGGACAGCACCTTTAGGCTCCCGTAACTCTCTTGCCCTGCCTCTGCAACCGATTTCTGTGGCCGACTCAATGCCCCAACAGCGACCACCCACCCCAGCTCTTTCACAGAGTTCCACACGAAGCCGCTTCCCGTACCTGACTCCATTCTCCAGCTGTCATCCTGGGCCAATTCCACCGGCAACTTGATTATGGCCGTCGCAAGGGACCCTGGGACTTGTAGTTTTTCACTGCTAGAGGCCGAGTCCGTGAGGACAGGAAAGGCGCCTCCCTGCCCGGAACTGCTCTCAAACTGCAACTCCCAGAATCGCCACGCGGTGGAAAAAGAAACAAGGGAACGAGAAAAGTGGTGATTGGTGGATCTCTAGGCTCTCCTGACTGGCAGCAGGAGCCTGGGACGTGAGGCGGGAGTCCCTTGCGCTTCACCGAGATCCTGGGGAAGCGAAATGGAGGGGTGTGTGTCTAACCTGATGGTCTGCAACCTGGCCTACAGCGGGAAGCTGGAGGAGTTGAAGGAGAGCATCCTGGCCGATAAATCACTGGCTACTAGAACTGACCAGGTAAAGCAGCGCTAGGGCCTGCCAGCAGCCTTACACGTCTTCCCGGGCCTGGGCCAAGCAGAGGCCGGTTCCACGAGGGGCAGATCCCCGCCCTCTCCTCCCCATCCGCGCCCCGGGGTCACCTCAGGACTCATATTCGGGCTGCCGGAGCTAGCCAGGCAGACCTCAAATATTTTTTTTGGCTCGGAGCTTAGCTCGCTGAATTTTGGATATTTCTAGAATGTCTACCGCATTTCTCAGAAATGCCCTGTCTTTTGAGATGTCCGTGAGGAGGAAAGCTTTATTTTGTGGGTTTCTTTACCCTTAGTGATTGTATTTAGTGGAACACGTTTGACTGAACGACTCTTCTGCCCCAGGAAGCTTGCTAGGAGCTGGGTATACAGTCGATTAATAAAATAACTACAAAAACATATGTCTGGTTGCAAATGGTAAATAAATGGGAAAGAAGTTTACATGGTACTTTCAGAACATGTAATGGGAAGACCTGATGCAAATGTCGTGATAATTAGAAAAGGCTTTGAAAAAGATAAAACAAGTTAGACCTTGAAAGAGTGGGATTTCCATAGTGAATGAACGCGTCTTTTAAACAGAACAAAAATGAATAGACTATTGGGAAGCGTTTCTTTCTTTTCCCTTGTTCAAAGGACCCTCATGCTTTCATTGAATTTCTACAAAGATTCATGGTTCCCCCCAGTAGGGCAACAAATATATAGATAGATTGCCTTCTGTAAGACAGTGTCCCATATTTAAAATATTCTATTTTGTATCTTTTGGAAGATAATTCAAAATAAGGAAGACTATTTTCTCTTTTCTGGAACTTTCCTTTATTACCCAACCTGAAAATTCCCTTACATTTGCCTAGTGTGCCTTCATTGTGGCCTGGTAATAATTATTAAATTAATTAATTATTAAATTAATAAAAATAATACATATTGAGATTTAATAATACTCCATTAAAAATTTAACCATCTAGTCAGTTGCATAAAATGAGTGGGGGGAGGTGAAGAGAGGGGCTATTTGGAATTAAAACACATAAAAAATGTAGTAGCCAAATGCAAATTATGGGCTTTGTTTGAATCCTGATTTTAAATAAGCTGCAAAAAGATATTTGGGAGACAACTGGGGAAATTTGAATACACACTAAGTATCATATAAAGGAGTTAATGTTAATTTTAATAAGTGTAATAGTGGTATTGTAATATAAAAAGTAAGAAAATACTTTTTATATTTTAAGTGCCAAAATAGGAGTGAAGAGTCATGATAGAGTTTGTAATTGAGGGAAACTAGATGAAGCAGATGTGGCAAAATATTACTAATTTCAGAGCTACTCATATAGAGTTCTTGCCTAGCATGCAGAAGGCCCTAGATTCAATCCTTGCCACTGCAAAAAATAAACAGTAATACCACCTTCTATTACACAGGGCCAACTAAGAAATATAATAATGTAAATAGTGATTCTCTTTGAGAAACAGGACTAACTCCTAGTTATTTTTTAAAACACATTTTTAGGGCTGAGGTCATGGTTCAGTGGCAGAGTGCTCGCCTGGCATGTATGAGGCACTGGGTTCGATCCTGAGCACCACATACCAATGAATAAATAAAATAAAATAAAACATTTTGTTACTTTTTAATTTGTGGGTAATGTTTTTAAAAATGATTATATAGATAATCTCAACTAGTTTTAGAAACACTTTTCCCCCCCATAAGATTCATTGGTTCTTTCTAGAACATCTAACTTGAGATCAGTGTAGTAATAGAGATTTCAGAGTTAGACAGAATTTGGATAAGTTGTGTGACCTTAGATAAATAGCTAGGCTTTAAAGAGTCTTTGTTTCCTTATCTGTAAAAGCTGATAATAGCTAATGTATAGGATGGGGGTGGTAAAATGAGATGATGCATATATACCTTCTAACGCAGTGTCTGACATACAGGTACATAAGTAATGTAGTAATAAATTGTCAAAGCTCCATTCTGCTAAAGCATTGGAATAAGTTTCTAGCTCTATTGCTTTCATTGCTGTACTCTGCCAGAATTATTTATATTCACTGATGTTATTCACCCCATATTGATAAAATTTAGCTCTCTCTCATACTAGTAGACGATAAGATTTTAAGTTTACTGACCTGGGGATCCAGTGTTCTCCATTTCTTGTTTTTAGCACCAATGTTACTTTTTCTGCCTTTTGGCCTTCTATTTCTCTTCATGAATGTTTATTGTAGTCTTTCTCTGTTCCCCATGTAGGACAGCAGAACTGCATTGCACTGGGCATGTTCAGCCGGACATACTGAAATTGTTGAGTTCTTGCTGCAACTTGGAGTGCCAGTGAATGATAAAGATGATGTGAGTACTTGACACAGTTGATAAATCCCCAATTATCTTTTGACTCCAGACTGGTGTTTACTGAAGCATGAGTATTAAGCTCATAAACAAAATTACAACCTTCACAAGGAGGAAGTTACAGCATAGCTCTGGTGATCAAGCCTGAGACTAGTGTTTGTATTATTTTAGAATGTTAATTTGTCACACATACTCTGTGATTTAGGGCAGAAATACCAATTAGGCCTTATTCTTATGGCCCCTAAAAGACTGAATACCCTTTTTATTATGTTGGAATTTTTTGGTGAGTATTGATAAAATAATGTAGAAACAACAAAGTATAATTCCAAAGAATGACCAGCATTATAAGTGGAAATTACAAAAAATGTACATGGAAATTTATATCCTCCAGTCCCAATTTCAATGTTAAAAAGTTTTGTATGGGGGTCTGAGATTGTGGCTCAGAGGGAGAGAACTCACCTCACATGCATGAGGCACTGGGTTCTATCCTCAGTAAAAATAAAATAAAGATATTGTGTCCACCTATAACTAAATATATAGTTTTTTAAAAGTATTGTATGGGGGACTGGGGATATAGCTCAGTTGGTAGAGTGCTTGCCTCACATGCACAAGGCCCTGGGTTCAATCCCCAGCACCACCAAAAAAAAAAAAAAAAAAGTTTTGTATGGGAGAAAGCACATTAGAATTAGACTTATGTATCAGTATGTCTATATTATGGGATTTGGGGTTATTCTTCTTTTTACACATTCTGGTTTCCTGATTTTCCACAATGCTTAATGGTGGGGAAACAAGAATATTTAAAATCTGTTCATGTTGATATCTGTACCTTTGGCCTCTGACTTTTGTATGACCCACCTCTTACAGGCAGGCTGGTCTCCTCTTCATATTGCTGCTTCTGCTGGCCGGGATGAAATTGTAAAGGCGCTCCTGGGAAAAGGTGCACAAGTGAATGCCGTCAATCAAAATGGCTGTACTCCCCTACATTATGCAGCTTCTAAAAACAGGCATGAGGTATTGGTTCATCCCTAGCCTGATTCTTTTGAGTTCTAAATGTGTGCAAAACACAAATGGATCTCTGCATTGTTTCCTTTTTTGTCTTTCCAGATTGCTGTCATGTTACTAGAAGGTGGAGCTAATCCAGATGCTAAGGATCATTATGAGGCTACAGCAATGCACCGGGCAGCAGCCAAGGGTAACTTGAAGATGATTCATATTCTTCTGTACTACAAAGCATCCACAAACATCCAAGACACTGAGGGTAACACTCCTCTGTAAGTGACAAGTAGCAGTCATTTGTGTTCTACCTGACATTAGCCCTCTTGCAATAATTCTTACACATCATATTTTTTTTATTATGCTTATAAATGCAGTGCAAGTTGATGGCAAAAACTTTTAATGTATACCAAAGCATAAAAATTGAAATTGCTTATCATGTTACCACTCAGAAATAAACCCAGATAACATTTTTGTGTATTTCTTTTCAATCTTATACATGCAAATATTATAATTTTACGTATTTATCTATCTATCTACATATATATGTATATGTTAGAAAAACTGGGGTCATACTGTATATGTAGTTTTATATCTTGTTCTTTCCACCTCATAGTATATTGGGAATATTTTCCAAGGTCATTAAATATGTTCAAACCATTTTTAAAAATTTTTTTTAGTTGTAGATGGACATAATACCTTTATTTTATTGATTTATTTTTATGTGGTGCTGAGAATTGAACCCAGTGCCTCACACATGCTAGCCAAACGCTCCACCACTCAGCCCCAGCCCCAGCCCCTGTTTAAAACATTTTTAATGCCTATGTACAATTTCATTGTATGGATGTGCCATAATTTACTCATTCCTCTATTATGGTATATTTAAACAATTTTTGAGTTTTCCACTACATGCTACATTTATTGACTTTCATCCTTGGCCATATTGTTGAATATTGCATTAGTATAGACTCCTAGAAGTTGAATTGCTGATTCAACAAATACACACATTATAAGACCATTGCTATGCATTACCATATTGCTTCCAGAGGAGTTGTATCATTGAACCCTCCAAATAGCATTTTAAGATACCTATTACCCCCTCATCAACACTGAAATTATCGTTTTATTATGTGAAAAATGGTATTTCATGGTTGCAATTTACATTTTTTACTTTCATTGATTTTGAATCTTAATGCCTGTGACTAATTATATTTCTTCTTTATTATAACTTTTGGTGTCCCATTCTCAGTTTCCTTTTGGAGAACTAATTTCTTTTTTATTGGCTTCTAAGTGCTCTTGACTTGATATAGTAAAAATACTAACTTTTCTGCCATGTTAGTTGAAAATATTTTTCTCAGTTTGTCTTTTCATTTTGTTCAAGTTTTCAACTTCTGTACTGAAACCTATTAATCTTCCCTCATGACTGAAAAGCTTTTCTTTACCCTGCAACTAGTTACGTATTTACTTATATATTATTACAGGTTTTGTTTCACATTTCATTATGGTTTTTTGTTTTTGCTGTCGTTTGCTTTTTGTGTTTCTGTTTGCCATTTTTTGGTACCTGGGATTGAACCTTGTTGCTTAACCATTCAGCCACATTCTCAGCCCTTTTTATTTTTTATTTTGAGACAGGATCTTGCTAAATTGCTGAGGTGGCTTGAACTTGCAATCCTCCTGCCTCAGCCTCCTGAATACCTGGGATTATAGGGTTGTACCACCATGCCTGGCTATTTGGATTTTTTTATGTATTGATTGAGAGTCATTATTATTGTTTTGCATTTAACTCTTAAATCCATCTGGAATGATATGTGTATAACCTGAAGCCCTACCCTACCTTGCTTTCTTTTTCACAGTATTTTGTTACTTTGCTTCTTTGTCAAAGAGTGAGTCCTTTTTTTGAGTCATCTTTTTAGTCCAGAATGAGGTTTCCAGTTTGACTTTAAACTCTTAATTTAAATATATTTCCTATAATTCTAAGTTATTGTGTTTAGAAAGACCTCCATATTCCAGCTTCTTTCTCCATAATTTGAAAGGCAGGATGGTCTAGAAGCAGTCTAGAAAACAGGCAACTTAGGGTCCTGTGAAGAACATAGGATTTAGGAATAGTATCCATACTCTACCACTTTCTAACATGTTAAATATGAATATTAACTAACTTAGGGAAGTTAGTTAATCTTCTTGAATCTTAATTTCATCTTTAGTATTATAATTCCTTCCACACTAGGTTATTATGAGGTTTTAGTAAAGTAACATATAAAGTGCTTAGTATGCTTCCTGCCAAACTATAAGTGCCTGACAAAGGTTAGTTTCCTCCCCACCCGGTTTACTGCTAAACCATGTCATTTTGACCAAGAACATTAACCTCTGTCACAATTTTTAACTACAAAATGGTGGTAATAATACTTTGCTAGCATCAAGTAGACAGATGCATCAAACAAGATAAAATCTTTTCAATTGCTTTACCAAAATTTAAGCCACACAAATTGCTATTGACAGCTTATGAATCGAGGCTTTTCTGAATTCAAACCTTGAATTATTTCATATAGTATTTGGGGGTAATTTTCATAAAATGAGGAAATTTTACATTAGGTTAGCATTTACATCCATTCTTCTATTGTACTAAGACCAAGATTCTGATTTATGAACTGGTGTTAT
Organism: Urocitellus parryii; assembly: GCF_045843805.1. Classification (NCBI taxonomy): domain Eukaryota; kingdom Metazoa; phylum Chordata; class Mammalia; order Rodentia; family Sciuridae; genus Urocitellus; species Urocitellus parryii. The sequence continues at coordinate 40,847,148 of NC_135547.1, forward strand.
AAGGCTGTTCCAGTGATTGTGACTTATAAATAGTCTTTCCCATGCAAACTGATTTTCCTTTCCTGATGAAATATCTTCCCAATATTACCTACCACTGCCTAATAATATGTAGCTTAGACTACCTTGCAGGAAATCCTAACTATTACATTGAATTGTTAGTGATTAATTGGTCTTTGTGATCCTTGATTTCAGACACTTAGCCTGTGACGAGGAGAGAGTAGAAGAAGCAAAGCTGCTGGTGTCCCAAGGAGCAAGTATATACATTGAGAATAAGGAAGAAAAGACACCCCTGCAAGTGGCCAAAGGTGGCCTGGGTTTAATACTCAAGAGAATGGTTGAAGGTTAAGCAGCTTGGGTATATTCTTTCTTTGTATGTTTTGTTGTCCCAAGGTTCCAGAACCTAAGGCACTTGTACACAGAGTATCACACCTTCAAAATTGCGTAAATGTGCTGAGGTACTTGTTCTAAGCTTACAACTTGCTTTTTAGGCATTTGAATAACTGTTGAGATTGTACTGTTGTCCTGTGTTATTCTGTATTAAATTTTGATTAATTCTCAGTAAGTGATTCTGTGGCTGTTATGGGTCTTCATCACCCTCTAGTATACCTTCACTCATCTGAAGCAGAATAATCCCAATAGCAAACAGACCAGTTTTTCTGTCAGATGTTTCTAGGTGGATTTTGTGTGTTCCTCTACAGAGTTGAAACACAACTTGTTTTTCAAGCTCACTCAGAAGCCTATGCCAAATATTTCTGTTTTTTCAACTATGAGGATTAATTTATTTTTGTTATAGGAAGAATAATAATATACTTTAGTGGACCAAATTTTAAGTTGGTGGGTATATCCTAACTCTGTGTATCCATGCATCTTTCTGATAAGCTGTTTTCCTCCAAAACAATCTGTATTGTGTTTAAAAAGAAAATGTCAAGTATCTGTGTTGGTTCATCATGTATTGAAAAGAGTATCAAGCTTGTTCAAGTGATATGTAACCAAAAGGTATTTTGATTTGTATTTCAGGAACTAAAAAAATAAAATTTTGAAAGAGTCTCCCAATTTTTCTTGCAAGTTAGTCAGATGTTCACTTAAACCTTAAAATCATGAAATGTATTTACATTTCTCAGTTTTGAGTATCTCTAAAGTCAATAAACTTAGTAGAGCTTGAATTGCAACTAAATATTTAAAAACAGCAATCTTCTGGATTGCCAACTAAATTTAGAGCAAAATGAAATTAATAAGTAAATTTGAGTTCAATTTAGAGAAACATCTTAAATGATTATCAATCATAAAATCTAATGAACTCCAAGTGACTCTTCAAATTGTTTTTAATTTGAATTTTGTGCTACAAATACTTCTTGAAATAAGTGATCCAAATCAGCCCACAAACTGATTAATTTGGAGTCCAAGACTTAATGGCCAGTAACTAACATGAGTTTTGTAAACAGGAACTGGTTGTTGACATACAAAACTTTTTACATGAATTCCCTTTGTTTCTGGTTCTGGGGATGGTATCTAAGTCCTCACATATGCTAGGAAAGTCCTCTACCACTGAGATATACACCCCCAGCCAGGGAAGCATCTTATAGAACAAACTTTCTATACTGAATGCTGGAGATAGATTTGATGGAAGGGGAAATTATGTATTTCCAATATTTTTTTAGCATGACCAGAGAATAAGGTTTGTTCTAATAGGGTCTGTTTGGACTAAAGAGCTTCTCTTCATAAATACTGAGTTTATTGTCTGAGGTAATAGGTTTTGTGGACATAAAAGAAAACTCATTCTAGTTCTTAAGTATGAATTTTTCAATAAGCAGTATAGATGGAACCAAGCGTCAGGTCATTTATACACTTTCAGTATTTCAAATTAAGTGATTTGTTAACAATATTGAAATCACAGATTTGTATAAACAATTATATTAATGGCATGAAATATCGATCAGATTGTTACCTGTTCTATAGTATACCTGAGAGAGATAAAGGTGATTCAAGGTCAGAATGTTTTACAGTTACTTCCAAAATGAATTAAAAAATGATAATTCAGTTGCAGAGTTTAACTGAGAATATAAGATGGAAGAAACGGGTCAATGGAAATAGTGGAAAAAATTAAATTCTTAAGTGTCTATTATAGAGAATTGACAATTGCAGCAAAGTTCTAAGATTTGAGGTAAGTGCATTTATTATAGAATTTTTGGTGATAGTTTAACTGTCTGATCCCAGTGTTTTATTCCCCAATTTCTCAAATACACTACAATGAAATCATTACATGACTATATCTACTGTTTTCTGTTTCCATATTCTGTTATGCTATTAAGCCTCTGAATCAGTCTGCTAGCCATTTTGATGTAGTACGAGGGTTCTTCGGGGTCTATGATTCCAGTTCCACAGTTCTATTCACTGTCTAAAGTTGAATGCAGAACTTTGTGCATTTACCAGGAAGAGGTTTCATAGCTTACACAAATCCTCAAAAGAGATTTGTAATTCCCAACAAATTAAGAATCCCTGATGGGGCTGGGGTTGTTGCTCAGCGGTGGAGCGCTCGCCTAGCGCGTGCGGGGCCTTGGGTTCAATCCTCAGCACCACATAAAAATAAGTAAACTAAATTACAGCTAAAAATAATAGGTATTAAAAAAAAGAATCCCTGAGTGAAAGAACAAAAGAATACTGAACCAATTGTCAAGACATGTAGATTCTACAATAATGTAGCCCTGTCACACTTTAAAATTTTTTATATCCATTCTTACCATAGCCTTAAAGAAAACTGAAATCATCTTCATTTTACAGATGAAAAAACACCCAGAGCTGTAGAAATAGTCAATACCAAAATCTAGCTTTCCTGGCTCCTAAGACATTTTATTTTTTGCCTGTACTCCAAAACAGTGGACTAAATGGCAGGTACTCTGGCATTTTGATAATAACCCATTAGTTGTAATACCTACCCTGTACTTTTCTTTAAATTGGCTGTGACATAAGAAATACTGGTTTGGTTTTGGTCCCAGGTTCCTGGCACAGAGCTCCTAAAACCCTTGTAATTTCCTAAGTGCTGGAAGTTATAGGAGTATCTTACATGAAGCTTTTATTCCTTTGAGTTTCCTAGGTGATGGTATTACCAGGGCCTAGGCCAGAGGCTACTGAGGTCCCAACTAACTAGATTGGTTGCCTACCTGCATCCTGAAATAAGAGAAAATGATTTTTAAAAAAAGAAAAATGAATTTAATCACAATTCAGCCCAAACTGGGAAAACAGCCAATCTGCCTTTGCTGTTATAATTTATAGGAACAAAAAGCCAGGAAATATGCATAGGTAGGTTTAGCCAAGCTGTACTCCAGAATTCCAGTTCTCTGACCTTTGTTGGTGCCAGGGCTTTGTGGGAGGGCAGTTTTAACTTTTCTTCTCAGCATAAGACATGGCTTTTAGGAAACTGGAATGGAGAAACTGACTTTACAAACAGGTTAACAGGACATGAAGAAGAATGAGAAGAAACAACTTGGGGCTTGTGAATTTAAATGAGTTCCATTATAATAGGTTTGTCTTTTGATCTAATGATGCAACTCCTGGGCTCCTAGATCGCTTCAGGATGGATCTGTTCATCAGAAGCCATGTTCAGAAGCTTGGAACTTTGTCAACTCCATCCCCCATTCTCCAGAAGGAAGGGCTGGGGATTGAGTTAATAATGAATTATTCCTACATGATAAAACCTCCATAAAAATCCCTAAACTATGAGGTTTAACAAACTTCAAGGTTGGTGAACACATTTACATGCCAGAAAAATAATGCACCCTGACTCCATGGGGACAGAAACTATGCTCAGAACCCTCCTGAACCTCAAATTATTTACCTCTTCAGATGACTGCTCATCTATATCGTTTATCCTTTCTGATAAACTGTTAAATAATAAGTATTTTGTTAAGGTCTGTAAATAAGTCAAAAATAACACCTGGTATTTTGCCAGAGAAATGTTAGAGTTCGTAAACAAGTCTGGATGGTGCCTGGCAAAATGTCAGAGGGAGTGGTTTGAGAAGTAACAAAAGTGAGCCAATAAGTGTGGAGATTCCTTATTGGTTGATTGATGTATCTAGTTTATGCTAATTAAGATAAGCTGTGCAAAATGTATAAATAGCTCTGTTGCCCTACAATAAATGGCTCCTATTCCTGCTGCATCAATCTACAGAAGTTATTCGTCACCCCCCTGTTATTTTGCTGCAGCCGGACTGCGGCAGTATTTCCCTGAGTTCTGTGAGCCATTATAGCAAATTATCCAACCTGAGAAGGAGATTGTGAGAATTCCCAATTTGCATCCAAATCTGAAATATGGATACACCGGGCACCCAATACTTGTTTTATTTATTTGTTTTTGTTCTTTTTAGATATACATGACAGTAAAGTATATTTTGACATACATACATGGAGTATATATTATTCTAATTAGGATGGGCACCCAATACTTGTGACTAGTGTTTGAAGGGAGCCGTCTTGTGAGACCTAGCCCTTGATCTGTGGGGTTTGTGGTAACTCCAGGTAATGTTATTGAATTATGTTGTAGGAAACCCAGTTGGTGTCCACAGGGAATTGTAGAATTGCTTGATGTGAAGTTCCAGTAACCAGAGTGACTTTATAAGTATGCTGAGTGGATGGCAACCCACATGATTTGATTTGAAAGAAGCTGAGAAGCTCCTTTTCCAGATATATCTCTCCTCTGGATTATTCTAGTAACTGTTGTTGAAAGGAGGAACTCCTTTTCTTTATTAGGTTTTGTTTGTTTCCTGGAGCCCTGGTCATTTGAATTCTTTGCTTTTATACCAAGTTTTCAAAGACAAGTGGGATTAGTGAGTTTGAATATTTAATGAGGTCCTCTAACCTGTTTTCCAGCATGTAGACATTGTAAAACAATCTTTAATAAAAAATTTTTCCCATGGAAATTAGTAGTTTGGTGCAGTTCAAAGTGTATTATACTTGTTATAGTTTAGATATGAGGGGTCCCCAAAAAACTTGAGTGTGAGACAATGCAAGAGTTTTCAGATGTGAAATGATTAGATTATGAGAGGTACAACCTAATTGGTGTATTAATCCATTGATATGGATTAACTATGCATAACTCCCTTTAGGTAGGGTGTAACTGGAGGAAGTATGTCACTAGGGAGTGCTTTTGGGGCTTATATTTTTAATCCCTGATGAACAGAATTCTCTCTGCTTCCTGGTTGTCATGTCCTGAGCTATGTTCTTTCACTATGCTTTTTCTCCATTATGTTTTTCCTCACCTTAGGTCCAGAGAAATGAAGTCAGCTGTCTATGGACTGAGACCTCTGAAACCATAAGCCAAAATAAACGTTTACTCCTTTACATTATTCTTGTCTGGTCTTTTGGTCACAGGAATGAAAAAGCTGACTGAAACACACTGGGAACCAGACTTTGTATCTCATCTCATTTTTTCGTATAACTCAAGCAGATTATTTTACATCTGTTTACTCAAAAGTTTCTCCTCTGTGGGCTTGGTGGCTATATATATGAATGAACCAGCTTTTTGAAATTACATTGACCCCTTCCTTGTCTTCCCTATCAAGGATATAATTCTACATCATATCTTATCTGCAGTCTCATCATTGTTAGGAGAGATTATTATATGTGTTATAACCTTCAAGTGTACTGGGATTGAAAAAGATTGAGTACTATTGATCTTAAACCTCTTTTCTAGCTCTGAAATTCCTACTGAAAGTTCCTCAAACATAAGTGACACAGAGGCCAGTGTAAAAGGCTAATATTAAATTTTTACCATACACTGTGAGGGGAATCACCTGGTATTTTAGAGGGCATAAGAGATATCAATATGTGTGGGGGTTTTATCTATTGGTCAAGAATTGCTATGTTTTCATCACAGATCACTATAATATGGACACCCTCTCCAATGCAATACAAATTCCAACCTTCCTCTCCTGTAGTCAACACACAATTGTTGGTAATACACAAGAACTTGTCAAAGATAGCAAAACTGCATTCACCATTAAGATAAGGGCTCACTGTTTCTGTTGCACCACCAGCACCAACAACAGTGCTTACTACATTGTAGCTTTTTAGTAACTGTCCAATGGGTTACAGTATAAAGAAATTAATTAGGAGGGAATATGGATCTACCACCAAAAGGATGTTCTGTTGATTTTGGCATACCCTGGATGCTAAATGCAAAAACAAAGAGATTAGAGATGTCTCTGGAAATCCTTTTGAGTGGTAAAATGGTTAAACCTAGGCTGGGCCTATAGCTCAGTGGCAAAGCACTTGTCTGGTACTTGTGAGGCATTGGGTTCAATCCTTAGCACTGCATGAAAATAAACAAATAAAATGAAGGAATTCTGTCCTTCTACATCTACAAAAAAATTAAAATTTTTTTTAAAAAAAAGATGGTTAAACCCAAGCCTGGCTTAAGGTTTGGTTGGGACTACCCACTTAAATTTTAACTGCTTATAGAAAAATAATTTAATACTGTCTCTGAAAAAATATTTTGCTGAAATAATTTTGTCAGAGCTTAACTAGTCAGAATATCTTCTGATCCAGTGTTGAGGAAGCTGGAAAAAAAATTTATTTATCGGGCTGCTCTTTAACATATAAACCCATTTTACTGCCCAAGTGGGATATAGTATACTTAATTTGTTATGTCGTTATCTTACCAGTCTCAGGATTCATCACAAGCATACATATAGATTGTGTCTTGGATGTACTTAAAGTAGACTGGGATGAAGTTGTATTGACCAGAGTGACCTTATAAGTAGGCTGAGTGGATGGCAACCCACATAATTTGACTTGAAAGGAATCAAAAATGCTCTTTTGTCCAGAAATCTCTCTCTTCTGGATTGTTCCAGTACCTGAGATTCCAACACTTGGACTCTTTGAATTAAGGGTTACATATTCAAGAATTCCTTTTAAAATGTAAATATGCCTACTGGATGCAGTGGTACATATCTGTAATCCCAATGACTCTGGAGGCTGAGGCAGGAGAATCCTGTAATCCCAGCAATTTGAGGGTTGCAACAGGAGAGTCCCGTAATCCAAGCAATTTGGAAGTCTGAGACAGGAGTGTTCTGTAATTCCATCAACTCTTAGAGAGTGAAGCAGGAGGATTGCAAGTATGAGACCAACCTTAACAACTTAGACTCCGTCTCAAAAAAAATTTTTTGAGGGGCTGAAAATGTAGTTCAGTGGTAAAAAGTGTCCCTAGGTTCTATCCCCAGTACTGCCAAAAAAGGTAGGGGGTGTAAATTCTCCTTAAGAGGACTCGTTTATCAACCTGATTGAAATCACAGGATGATGAAAGTTTGAAAGTTCATGTTCACTGAACAAGTTTACAAAACAGGCATCTTTTGAAAGGTGGAAAATGTAGAAGTCGGTTCTGAGTACTTAATCCTGCCTGGGGGATGCAGACCTGAGTAGGTTCCTAAGCAAATAGGAGCATGGGAAGCCTGGGTGTCTGGAAAATAAATTGCTGCAATGACCAAGAAGGAGTCCTAAATGATCCAAAGGTACCATTTCAGATGAAACTCACATACTTCCCAACCTTATCCAGATATAGTTTCTACATGGACAACATGTTTTCTATTACTTAAATTCCAGATTTTCTGTCCATTCATGTCTAATTTATTTTATTAATTTCAGCTCATCTTCCAAGCTGTCAAGATCATTTAGAATCATGATTCTGTTAAACAGTAAACTAAGTCACTCTTCTTAATCTTGCATTCAGGGAGTGTATAACTAATCTAAAACTGCATATGACACTTTATAAGCATTTTTCAATGACAAGGGGACCAGATTGTTCTGCAGATTCTCACAGTGATTCATGATTTCAAGAAAGTTAAAAACCATCAACACAACTATATATCAATATTTTGAACAGAACATTGCTAATAAGGACAGAGCTCTACAAGACTGCCAATACTGCCTTTCTACCTGGTCACCACTGATCCTATAGAAATTTAGGGGTGTAATATTGACAATTGTCAGTCTTTTCCTGTGATTTGTCTCTATCATCAAAGTAGAAGTGGAAAATTAATTCCAGCTACTTGAACATTCTGATAATTGACATTTTTAGTGTTTAGTGTTTAATCTTGGATTATTAGGTCATTCTTAAGACCTTCATCGTTTTGCTGTCTGTACCCATGAGACACCATATATTATAGTACTGTCTTCCGTTAATGGAATTATAGATGCTTCAAACTCTGAGACTGACTGCAAATTGACAGATCAAAGATAATACATAAGTTCACTATCTCTTCTCTCCATGGCTCTGAACAAATGAGTGTTAATTTCCATTTCAATCCACCTTAAAAACTACAAAGACTCTACTTCAATTGGCGTGTAGGTATGATCTATAGAGAAGAGACTTTGTAGTTTAAGAAAATTCTTTATATGTAAATCTGGATGTGATAAGTTAGTGATTCATACCTCTCTTGAAAAGGATTCGCTTTGGAAGAAAGTCAAACACACAAAAATACATACTATGTAATCCCATTTGTAAGAAGAGAAAGAAAAGGCAAAACTAATCCATAGAGATAGAAAGCATTTTGACAATATTAATTCTTCCTATCCAAGAACATGAGAAGTCTTTCCATCATCTAAGGTCTTCTTCAATTTCCTTCTCTAGTGTTCTGTATTTTTCATTATAGAGGTCTTTAACCTTTTTTTGTTAGATTGTTTCCAAAATATTTTTGAGGCTATTGTGAATGGGATGGTTTTTATGAAAAACGATGCTCTGATATTTCATGCTAAGTGAAATAAGCCAGTCCCCAAAAGCCAAAGGTTGAATGTTTTCTCTGATATGTGGAAGCTAACCCACAATAAGGCAGATAAAAAGTAGAAATTCAGTAGATAAGACAATGAGGAATGGAGGAAGGGAGGGAGATAGGAAAAGGAAAGACAGTTGAATGAATCAGACATAATTTTCCTATGTACATATTTAAAATCATCACAGTGAAACCCACCATTATGTACATCCACAAGAATGGAAGCCTAACTAGAATAAGATATATTCCATGCTTGTATAATTATATCAAAATGGATTCTGCTGTCACAAATAACTAAAAAGTACCAATAAATGAATAAATAAATAAAAATCTAAAAAAGAAAACATTGTTTGCTGAGGTGCAGGGTATAATGGGATTGTGCAAAGGGACATGGGGGAGTATTTGGGGTGATGGAAGATCTTTAGATAGGTATGATGGTTTTGTGGATATGCAAAACTTAAAATTCATCAAATGTGGTGCTGTTTAATGACATAAATTATATGTCAATAAAGTTGTTTATGAAAGGATTTACCTTAGCAGTCATCAAACTCAGATTTTATTGAGTATTATTTATTGAGCCTTAAAATAACTTTTAAAATACAATTGATTACAGAAGTGAAAAAAGTGTGTCTACCTGTAAATTTCTTCAAGGTGAGATATGAGTGAAATAAGATCATGAAAAAACTTAACAAGTGAAGAAAAGGAGATATCAATGCATTTTGTTAATATGTAGCATATACACAAGAATAACATCTCTTTATCAATGTGGAGTATACCAACAGTAAAACAGATTTTGTAAGTAGTTGTTATTATCTAAAATAGGTCTGAAGTGTTCATTGAGAACACTTTCCTAGTGTGCCCCTTCAAAGTAGATAAAAGTAACATCACAGTGATAACGTAATACCTATTCAAAGCTAACTTGTACATCATCTATCAACGCTTTTCATTCACTGAAGGAAAATTATATTTCTAATTGTTTGCCTGTATAGTATTTGGCATTTAAATAATGGATTATTTTAAAATTCTGCTATTAGATATTAGTCACCAGGATGATTCATTCGGAAATCTATCAGGATAAATGTATCAATTATAAAACCTGGTTTTAAATGCTAAATACACACACACACACACACACACACACACACACACACACACACCTCTGTTGATTTTGAAGAACTTTTTCCTAATCTATGAGATAGTGCTGTCAAATTCTTTTCTTAGTGGTAAATATAACAACAAATAGGGAAGCCTGACAACTAACTAATCCTAGAAAATATATTGAATCTAATTAATGCCACCTTGTCATGTGTGCATGTGGAACATATGAAGAAAAGCTAAAAACAAGAAAGATTTCTGAATATTTCAGAAAAATTACTTCAAATGAGTTAGAAATCACTTGCCTTGTCATTTATTATGCATGTTAGTATAATTTTAGGTATTCTCTATTGATGATGCAGGAACCCTTGCATTTATTTAATAGTTATCCTGACCCTTTTATTTTTGATTCATGTTAAAAATGAGCACCTTGTTAGAAGAGGCTTGGTCAGAATGAAGGGAGGGGGTGTGGACTGGTTAGGTCAAGTGAATTCCAGATACAATGAATGGGTTCCTTAGTGATGAATGATGTACTCAGGGCACTAATTTATGTCTTAATCACATCCTTTTCCTCATTACACAGGGGCTCAACCAAAACCCCAGGCTCTGTCTCTGGTTCTGGCTCTGGCTCTGGCTCTGGCTCTGGCTCCAGCTCCTGCTCTGGCTCCAGCTCAATCTCAATCTCAGGCATCTGAACAGGCTCCTTTCCTAGGACAGGTGCTGGGACAGGCTCTGGCTTTGGGGCAGGCTCATGGTCTGGTTCCAAGATGATAGTAGGGTCAGTGTCATGAGTGGAGGGTGGCAGAGTTGCTTCTAGCTGGATAACATCTTCCATTGGAATGGCTTCATTCTCTCGGGTTTCGTTTTTCTTTGTCATTGGTCTACAAGAAAGAAGGTCCAGAAAAGATAAAGTTAGGGATTTGATAACTGAAATTTCATGTGGAGCCATACACTCTATAGCTTCAGTGACACAGGTCCTTCCTAGACTGTTCAGGATATCTGTTAATTCTGATATTCTGGCTCACTGTCAGATGCTGTATGTCCATTTGGGGGTTCAAAAGGGTTAGGTCTCAAAAATATAATGAAAATTCAAGAATGTCAGAACAGTGTTTAAAAGTTGAGAAAACTAATATCAGGGTGAATTTAATAAGGACTCTGAGGGCTAAATTCACAGCTGTGATTCATCTTCATCTTTGGTTCTATCTAGCATCACATTTGGCACCTTGTTGGTACCCAACACATAGTTATGGAAGCAAGTAGATGGGTGAACAAATGAATGAGTGTGTTCTTCACTAAAGAAACGGGAGAGTGGTTAAGAGCATGGGCTGATGGCAGGGCCACACTATGACTTCTATGATCCCTAGACACTTTTGCCATCATGAGCCTCTTGTTATATAAAAAATATTTAAAATTACGTTTATGGCTGTGCTTTTATAAAGACAAGTATGTTAGCATTATATCATAAAACGTTTTCTTGGATCTAAAAGTGTGGTCTTGGTAGTTAAATGAATTGATGTGCATATGTGCTTAGAACAGAGTGTGGCACACAGGACTCAGTAAATGGTAGCCACTATCATTCTTTTTGTAAAAGCAATGAGTAGAAAGATACCTGTGATATCTGATGCTAAAAGGAGTGCTTAGGAATGACTGACTGAAAGAGACATGCCTGAAAAGTGTTTGTATTATAGTAAAGACAACAAGCCAAAAGTTTGTATTCAAGTAATGAGAACTTACTCAAGTTCTGTGGTAGTTTTAGAATTCTTCTTCCTTTCTTTTTCCTTTGCCTTGTTCCTTGCAAAGCACACCACAGAAATGATGATGGCAGCACCTACCAGGGTACCAATCAAGGCACCAACAATGATCCCAACTTCTGGGTCTGGAGGACACAAACAGCTAGATGGTTAGTAAAGGGAAACAAATTGTCATGTCATGTGTGTGCTCGTGACTGGTATAGAATATCTGGAACATTCGCATAGCAGGGAAGTGTCTCCTGTAGACTGATGGAACAGAAAGCCCTAGAACTCTGCCAGTTGGATTTAGAGTGAGTGAAGCAAGATGACAGGCTTGATTATGTAGCTTAATCCATTGACATTTACACACAAAGAGAAAAAAAATATGCTGAGTTGGGACAAGCAAGGTTGTTTTAGAAGTTGGGTTTAGAGAAGAAAGTGTTCAGTATTAATTTATTCAGAAAGAGAGGGAGACAGGAAGAGACAGAGCATGGAGTTGCAATCTAGTCACCAGAAATATGCCTCTGTTATAAGTAGGGACATTTCACCAGGATTTCTCAGAGCATAAATGAAATAGATTCTTAAAAACTTCTACCTCACATAATCCATGATCACTGAGGAGCCTTGTGCATTCTGGCTACTAGGAAGGAATATGGCTATTTTGATAAACCAGCATCTGGTTTATTACATCAGAGTATGGAAAAATTTAATTACTGTGAGACAATCCAGCTGAGCCCCAGACCTTCAAGCCTGGAGGTGTTGTCCCTGAAAGAACATGTCTGGGTTTTATGCTGGCTCATCCCCATCCACTTCTTCTCAAACAAGGATGGACAGCTTGTATTTTGAGATGGGAGGCAAATTGAATCACTAAATAATTCCTTTAACTTTGGGGAATTAATTTAATCAATAATTTTAAAAGTTCAAAAAGTTAATTTAAAAAGTCAAATAGTTCTAAACAGCAGAACTTCTGCTCCACTCCTCCCCATCTCTGGGTCCCAATCACTACAGGCAAGCACTCCTGATCCTTTTTTAAAAGTACCTTTGCCCCTGTGTTTCTATTGTACTTCTCCTGGAAGGTCCTACCTTTTTTGATCTTCATTTTTTTTTTTAATTTCCTACCCTGGAAATTTAGTTCTTTTACAACATTTCACTCAAATCCCACCACATTCTCCTAATCTATCACAAGTTTTAGTTAAAACAAAGCTTGCAGTATTATGACCATGTAAATACTGCACACAGACAAAGAACATAACATACTACAATTCTTCCTTGTACAACATTTTTAAAAACTTTTATTCAAAGCTAATAATTGCCTTATTTGGGTATTTGTTTGGTTGCCCCCTTTCTTTTCTTTTTTTCATATTTGTTTATTTTTAAAATGCATTATCCCTAATCCCAAGACTTCCAGAAAATCATTAAATTTGATACCTTTATTTTATTTATCTATTTTTATGTGCTGCTGGGGATTGATCCCAGTGTGTCACATACTAGGCAAGCGCTCTACCCCAGATGTCTTGTAGGTTTTACTTGAAAGTGATATGAGAATGAAGAGCAAACTTCAGGACAAATAATGAAGAAAATTAGCCCCCTGGATGGGTCCAATTTGACAATTCCAGGGCTCATAAGTATTGTGCTTAGAGAGAAAGTAAGCACATTTGAACAGGATGATTGAGGTTCAGAGACAACCTGGCTCTACCAGTTACTAACTCAATGACCTTGAGCAAGTAATTTAACTCCTGGAGCTTCAGTGTCTTCCTCAATAAAATAAGGCTAATAATATATTCTTCCTCCATACATAAGATGGTTGGGAGGATTGAGTGAGATAATGCTCATGAGCACCTGGCCAAGTGTTTGTTACATAAAAGTGATTGTGGATGAGAGTATTATTATTATTATTAGGGACAGATCTTACCAAATAGTTAAGAACTGGAAAATTTGTGAACTTTGTGTTTGACACAGCTACAATATCACCTGAATATACCAATAGCATCATAAAGAGAAATACAGGCTGATATTGTCAATGAGATTGCTACATTTATCAAATATCAGTATCTTCTCCCTAGAGATTTTTGCAAAGCTGAAACAATTTGCTTTTTGTAAAAGATTTAGGGAACATACTAAGCTTTATGTAAGCATTAGATATTAGGATGAGCATTAATCATATCAATCTATAAATAAAGCACACAAATCTCCAGAGAGGCAGAAACAACTAACCAGAGATCCTAATTAATGTACAGGTCCAGGCTACTAGACTCAAGGAGAAACTGTTAAAGATATATGGCCAACTCACGTGAAGAAGTTAGATCAATTTCACAGGAACTATTGCCAACACTGTTGATAGCAGTACACTGGTAATAACCTTGTTCAAAATTTGTCAGATTTCCAATAACCAAAATTCCAGTGTTTGGGTCTGTCAAAAACAGGAAATAGACAATTAAAATATCTTATATAGGTACGAATCACGTCAGTGTAATACATCATTCAATGCCCACCCACTCCCCCATATTGCCCTCCCTTTCATAAGATGTCCAGGGACCAATTAGTTCCCTTGGGCCTGTTCCAAAGGTAGCCCATCTACCACCAAGTAGAACCATTCCTAGAGCTGGCTTCTGGAAGTTGGGGAGTAGTTAAGACCAGAGTCTTATGTTGGGAGACAGGTATTCTTTTTAAATTCCTCTCCCCCAACCAAGAAAAAGACAATACTGAGCAGCCAGCCACATATGCCATCAGTCAACCCACCAAACCAGGCTTTGCCAAGGACTCCCAAAGGCGATACTTACTGAAGCTTTCTTTCACTGGCACAGCATTATTTCCCTCAAGTTTATACCAGTGGTACACAGGAGACGGTGTTCCAAAAGAAGAGAGGCAAGTCAGAGAAATACTATGGCCCATTTCTGGTCTTCCTTGGATGCTACAAAGTGGCTTAGAAGGTTTGACTGTAAGGCAATTGCAAAGAGTAAAACTCCTGCCAGGATGCATGGCAGCCTGTGACTACTGCAGTCACTTCTTCACTTTCATTTTGCAGAATATATGTTTATTAAAAATTATATATATAGTGGTATATGAGTGGTACATAAATATATGTGTGTGTGTGTGTGTGTGTGTGTGTGTGTGTGTGTATTTATTTATTTATTTATTTATTTAGACTGTTTTCTGATTGTACCACCAGATGGGAGTAGAGCACTTCAGGTGCTGGGACATTCTAGTCAGGAGGCCATTAAGATTCAACTAGTGTCTCTGTCTGCCTCCTCCCCAGATTTATAACCATGAATTTCCACATTGTGTCTTAAAATATGCCTTTAATAAAACAGCCAAATGTAAGCAAACACTAAACAACTATGAACATAGCTTATACTTGAAAATCAGTTTTAAAGGAAAATAGAACCCTTAAATAACTTGAGATAAACTGTTTCTATTCACTCTAAAAATAGTTCTATTAATACTATATTTGTTTATTCCTTTATGGGTCTTGTTTTTCATTTATTCATCTGGGAGTGACACAAAATGGTTGGGAGATTTGAATTTGCCTGTGTCTCTCATCAGCAGAGGAAACCTATTTGGGTATGCACACTACACAGCAATGCAATCTCTATTCTGCCTTCACACCAAGCATTTATTTATGTACCTCCTGTGTACCTGACATTGGACTAAGTTCCAGGGATATAAAAGTAACATTGACACATTTCTGAAGTGGGGTAGAGGAGAGTGATGAGGGATGAAGTTAGAGAGTGTCTGGAGTCATACCTTGGAGAGCTTTACAGTCCATGTATTCTAAGAGCAGGGAGATCATGGAAAGACTTTAAACAGGTTAGTGATGATGGTTATTTTAACATTTTAGATGGATCTCTCTAACATTGGGGGTACCTAAACCAAGGGAGAAGAGGAGACAGTTTCAAGAGGTACTAAGCTAGAGGCAACTGGATATGGGGAATGAGGGAAGATTGTGGAATCTATGGTGATTTCCAAGCTCTTAAATTGGACAACTGGGTACATGATCTTGCCATACTTGAGATAAAGAATGCATGTAGAACAGCAGGCTTTAGGGAAAGGAATAATGAGGAGGAAGGAGTTATAATGAGGGTGGTTTGGGATGTGAATGATTTTTAGTTAATTATGAAAATACCTGGATGAAGAAGCTGGAAAACTGAAACTGAATCTCCCCATTCATCTTACTTTGCACAGCTCATTCTATCCTTAATCATATATACAGATAATGATCAAAATTACATATAAGGATTTTTCTACTTAGCTCTTGATTTTATCTTCCTTACCAATGGTTTTCTCAGAAGTTCCCAAATTCCAACTTGGTTTGCCTATCCTGAACTAGGCCATTTGACCAGGAGTCCATTGCAACTATAACTAGAATTTCCACTTTTAAAAAATATGAGTATTTTATAACTTCCAGCATGATATAACAATTTGAACAAAAATTAAATATGGGTGTTTCCTTGGGAAAAAGTCAGACTTGAACTAAATTATAGACAGAACCCTGTAATGACTTGCTCTCATTCCTTGAGCCTAGATTCAAACCCAGACAGGCTTTTAAAATTTTTTTTTGCTAAACACCTTTCTTTTATTTTTATTGACAAAACAATTAGTGAATCACTTTGAAACAAGTGCCAAATCTACATATTTTCCAAAACTACTGAATCAAAATTGAATTGACATTTTATCTGGTTAAAGTCCCCTGTAGAACCTAGATATTTCACTGGCAAAGCCATTGATCTACCCTTTAGGTTTATTGCTTTCAACAGAATTGGTGTTGGAAGAGAAGTCTTACCTCAGAAAATAAATGAAATTGCTTCAGTGTGTTCTCAAATCTTCTCTAAATTAATCATTTTATTTTTATGTGCCAAATTGCAAAAGGGAGATAATGCTTATTCCAAATGCACACAAAATAATTATTCAGACTTGACCTGGGTATTTTTCAGAGATTGATTTTCCAAGGTTGTCATAACTAATGGAAATCTTTCAAATGAATGTTCATCCAAACCACCTGGTTCTTTGCTTACTGCCATTTCCTTCACCTAAATTGTACCCTGCCACCTCAGCCCCTTTTATGCATGACACACTCTTGCACATCCTTCAACAGTCAGCATAAAAGTCTCTTTCCTTAAAAGCCTTTTCTAGTTCCCCTTACACAGCTTTTTGTTCTTTTTTTTTTTTTTGTACCAGTGATTGAACCCAGAGGTGCTCAACTACTGAGTTTCATCCCCAACCCTTTTTATTTTTCATTTCATTTTATTTTATTTTGGACAGGCTCTCACTAAGTTTCTTAGGGCCTCACTAGTTCCTGAGGCTTGCCTTTAACTTGTGATCCTCCTGCCTTAGCCTCCTGAGCTATTGGGATTACAGGTGTAACCACCATACCTGGCTCCTTTCACAGCGTTTAGATCTTTTCCTTGTGCCCTTACAACTATCCTCTCACACCTCCAAAGAAAGCTTTTATGTTACATATTTGTCTCTTTCACTTGATTGAACTTTTAGAGGTTTGGGGCCCTATCTTTTACATCTTCCCAACTTCGTTGTTAACCACTGTTACTGACACATGTGCTCAGGATTTGATGAATGAATTCATGAATGCACAGGTAGTATATGGGATTGGTGTTCACTGCTGGATGATAAAATGTCTCTGAAAGACACTTTACTGCAAAGAGCTATCATTAAGGAAACATGAATATCTTTTTCCACAATTGGTCTCCCATACCCACCTATACCCACCTTGCTAAACCCCCAGTAGAGCAAGCAGAATAGGTGCTCATATGCAATGGGATTTGATAATTGCAAATACTCTCTGCATTTTAAAGATAAATTAGCAAGGGGCTGGAGATGTGGCTCAGTGGTAGAGCACTTGTCTAGCATGTGTGAGGCACTGGGTACAATTCTCAGCACTGCATTAAAAAATGAATAAATAAAATAAAAGTTAAAAAAAGATAAATTAGCCATGTTGAAATTTCTGGAAAGGCTAAATTTGTAGGATGGCTTATTTTTCACCCAATGAATAAAGATACAAATTTTGAGACTTCCTGGACAAAGAAATCTGTAGACCCTTTGGTCTCTTTCCTTGCCTGGGTCCTAGCTGAATGTAAAGTCATGAAACAGTCATGACAGGAATTAGCTGACTCAAAGACTCATTGGAAAGAATAACTCACAGGAGAGTTACCCTCAACTTCTTAGAGAAATTGATTTGAATCTTCTGAAGCTTAAATTTAAGAACATCAACCTTCTTGTCTAAGTTTATCTCAGGACTATTTCCAAGTTCTTTCTGAAGAAGCTTTGCCTCTTTAGATTGCTTCTGCTCAGAACACTCTGGAGTCAGGGAGAAACAAAATCAGTTAGAGAATTAATCTCTCAAATTATTTGAACATTAAAGAGCTCTTTAATGGCCGATATCTCATTTTATCTTTACAACAAATCACTAAAGAAGACAGGGAAGTTATAACCACATCTTACAGTGACCAGAGAAAAATGAACTGATTTGCATGAAGTCACTGAGTATACAATAAGGTTTAGAACTTAGGTCTTTTGACTCCCATCTTGATGCTTTGGCACTTATACCACACCATTTAGTTCCCATGTATATGGCTAGTCTTTCAAACTAGAACATAAACTCTTTTCTCTGTCTTTGTACCCCTATGCACAAAGGGTTGAACTAATCCAATCTTAAACATTAGCTCTTGGGTACTTTTCCCTCTTTTCCAGGTGGTTAGATGCAGTGGCAAACCTCATGGTAAACATTAGCTATTCTTGTATGCCATCATATCAGTGGAAAGCTAAGGCAATTGTGAGCAGTTCTCCTAGGTATGCACCTTGTTACCAATTGCTGCTTTTCCAAGTAACTCTTATTACTGATTTGATCTAATGTCTCCTTTTGTATGATGTATAAACATAGTTGGAGAAGAGCAATGACTACATCAACTCCATTTAGGATTATTTAGAAGTAGGAAATGCTTAGTAAACTGGGTAGGGAGTAAGTGTTGTCAGTCCTTTCCTTCCACCCTTTAGTACTTCCCACTCCCAGGCCCTGCAGGGTTTAGCCCCCATTGTCCTGTCAGATAAAAGTTGGAAGGATCACTAGAGATCACCAAAATTTGGAGCCCTCTAAAGGCAGAACATGTCTCCATCACTTATTATAACCCTATCCATCCTGGGACAAAGTAGGCAGTCAATAAATCCTGAATACAAGGAACTACTCCAAATTCATTTTGAGAGCAGATATGACTTGCTTAACATCATATAATGAATATATGTATATACAGAAGTTCTTAACAATGGCCTAATGTGTGTCCCCTTTTCCAAATAGCATGAGCATTTTTAAAAGAGAAAATCCTGCCATTAGGATTTCATGGAATTGTAGTAGACTTGGGAGAAGTAATAATTTGACATTTGTCTCCTCCAGGTAAGTCTGGCTCTAATTGGATGGAAGTTCCCTCTGAAATAGTTGCTTGTGATCATTTGGGGTGGACAGTGACTTGACTCATCTGTTCTCATTGTATTCTTCAGAAATAGAATTATTGGGAGTTTGGATTATCTACTGTTGTCATTTTGGCAGCCCTTTTTGTTTGGGAAATTGCTTCTACGTGTTTTATTAATGATTTCTCAGTGTTCTTGTACAGGTTGAGTTGGTGGTATGTCTCTGTTTCCCTGGTAATGAAAGGAACAGTAAGTATATTTATCCCCAGAGATCTGTTTAGCATCATAACTAGGTATCCTGGTCATTCATTGTCCTGAGTTGCTCCAAGAAGATAAAAGTGTCCATACCTAACACAGTGACGTGCAGAGTGCCTTGGTTATTGCCAACAAAGTCTGGAGGGTTGTTGACATCACAGGTGTAAATTCCACTGTCTGCTGGCTGCATACGCAATATAGTGATAGACGCATTACCTGGAATGTTGGATCTTATAATTCGATCTTTGAATTGTCCAGAGGCCTGACCTTCTCCACCTTCAGAATAGTAAACCTAGGACAGAAAATAACAGAAATGAGAACTAGAGAGTGTCCATGACTAGGATAAGTAATCTGGAAGCTCCTTCTATTCATATTACCTTTGATAAGAAGCAGCATCTTTCTTCTCTGGGGAATAGGTCTCTGTGACCAAGGTTTTGTCAGTTCATGGGGGAACTTAATTTTCTTACAATTGTTCACAGTCATTACCTCAGATAAACTCTGTGATGTCATCTTGGCAGGAGCTGGTATGCCTATTCTAAGAGGAGGGGACAGCTTGGAGCTGACATGATTTAACTCTTAAACCTGGTCTAGGAGAACAAAATGCTCACGTGCTGAGTCCTCCTGAAGGAAACTTGTTAAACAGGACCAAATGTCTGATAGGAAATAAAAACTGTCATTTTTTTACCACTTCATAAACTTAAAAAAAATTTTAGTTGTAGATGGACACAATACCTTTATTTTATTTATTTGTTTTATGTGGTGCTGAGGATTGAACCCCAGTCCTCACACATGCTAGGCAATTGTGTACCACTGAGCTACACCCCCAGCCCCACTTCATAAACTTTTGATTTGAGTTTACCTTACTCAATAATAGTATCTGATGTCTCTAAAAATTCAGATGTTCATATTCTTTTCATACACCCAAATGCCTCCGAATAAGCAAACCTGGATTTCCTCTGTTTGTTAAAAGTATGAGATTTCGTGACTTACTCAGCTTTAAAGAAGAATGAAATTATGGCATTTTCTGGTAAATGGATGGAGTTGGAGAAGTCTTGCTAAGCGAAATAAGACAATCCCAAAAAACCAAAGGCCAAATGATTTCTCTAATATTCGGATGCTAATTCACAATAAGATGGGGAGGGGCACTAGAGAAGAAAAGAGTTACCTTAGATTAGGTAAAGGAAAGTGAAGGGAAGGAAGGGGAGAGGATGTGGGGATAGGAAAGATAGTAGAATGAAACAGACATTATTACTGTATATATGTATATATATGACTGCATGACCAATGTGATTCTACAAAATGTACACTCAGAAAAATGGGAAATTATATCCCATCTATGTATGATATATCAAAGTGCATAAATGCATTCTACTGTCATGTATAACTAATTAAAACAAATTAAAAATTAAAAAAAGAAGTGTCAGATTTCAGAACAGAAACATTCCTAAGAAATCATCTAGCCCTAATCCTTCCTAGTGTTTCCTGAGTATGAAACAGCATGAGCTAGTAAAAGGCCTAGGAATGCTTAGTCGATCCTATCTACCATCTTTCTCTCCATGTCAAATAAGGGAACTCAGACACAGAAAGATCAAATGACACATCTTAAACCAAAAGGGATTATTATTATTATTATTATTATTATTATTGTTGTTGTTGTTATTTACTAGGCTTAAGAAAGATCTGGATTCTAGTCCCGTTTTAGTCCCATTAAAGAACATGGATACTTAGTTCATAATTAGTCTAAGGAACTGTGGGAACAATATGATGTGGTAAAAAGAGGTCTGGTTTAATGGTTAAATGGACTGGGTTTTGGCCACAGCTCTCCCTCTGGCTGTGCTCTACCTCTGACTATGGCATAGGCAGGGGAGGTGGCCTCTAGTCATACCTCCATGTCAACCTGCTTTGTGATAAGAAACAAAGTTATTTAATCTCTCTAACCTTTAGTTTCCACATCTGAACAAGGAACCAGAGCAATGTTTTCCAAAGTATGATATGTATTCCCCAAATATAGGCACTTTAATTGATTTCAGATAGTATCTAAATGAAAATCTACTAATTTTAATGTGTGTTTCAAAGAGACATATCTAACACATCAAATATGCAGCTTCATGTATGTTGTTACTTTTGGTCAGACTAAGGCAGATTTTTGTAAGATTCTAAGAAATCAAGTCAGCATAGAAAACATTAAGTAATTAATAATACTGGTGTTCCACAAATACAACAAAAATTATGAAGATGATACATGAGTGACTAAAGCTTGGGAATCACTGTGCAAAGTAATCCCTGAGGTCCCTTCATAATATATATGTGCTGTGTATGTATTTTGTCAGTTTTGTATGAATGTGAGGCATTCAGTGATTGTTGTTTATTGTTCAATAAATTGGTATTGCCTTAGTCCAAGAGACTAATAATTTTCATAAAATCAACTAGAAGGGCCTTACAGTTCATTTAATTCAGTCCCTTTATTTTCCAGAAGAATCTGAAGCCCAGAGAAGTTTTTTAAAAATATCACACACAAAATTAACAGTTGAGACAGGACTAGAGCTCAGTTCACCTAATTCCAGCTATTTACCTAATTGACTGATCCAAGACAGAAAGTAATCAGAAAATCAAAAGATATTGTCTAGATAAATTCAAATGTCTTTTCCTTTAAGCAGGAAGTCTATATATATATATTAAAACTAACACAGAAAGATAGATTTGGAGGGCAAAATGAAAGAACCAAGCATATTTATGTAAAAAACAACTGTCTCCTCTGTTTTTTCTAACATCAACATGCTTTCTTTCCTGCCCTAACTACAGCCATTTATAATTCATAATTCACACCTACTGAACCAGAGGCCTTTTGTCTCAGAGTGATCTTGTTTATGAACTAGAGGTATTAACTCAAGGTATTCAAGTGAGACTGGGGGGGGGTGTCAGTATTTCAAAAGCCATTTACCTTATTCACTTTTTTTGTAGCAAGGATTGAACTTAGGGGTGCTTAACCACTGAGCCACATTCCCAGCCCCTTTTATATTTTAGAGACAGGGTCTCTTTAAATTACTTAGGCCCTCACTAATTGCTGAGATTGACTTTGAACTCGCAATCCACCTACCTCAGTTTCTCAAACTGCTGGGATTACAGGCATGTGCCACCCTAGCGTATTCACTTTCTGATCAACAATTTGAGGCTCCATTGCCTCTTACCTGGAATATAGCCTGCTGTCCATCAATAAATCCCTTTAGAACTTAAACATCTGGCCATTTTCTTTGTCCCCAAGAAGACTGGGTACAGGTCAGCCCTACGACTGATTACATAACAATGAGATACATCAGTCCTGCCTGAAACTCAGAGGATCCAGGTGAAAAAGTCTTTGTTTCTACAGAGATCAGAGGCCCAATAGAGTGTATTTTAGGCTAGAATTAGGACATGAAAAGAAGCCACTGGGAAACTCTCTTAGTTGGGCATAAATTGAGGTAAAATTAGCAAATAAGCAATGAGGTCCTGGTCCTGTAACTTACCCATGAAAAAGAACTTTACCATCCTTCTATCCTATCTCTTCACACTGCAGTCTAATCACTTTTCTCCTGTCATAAATAACAATAAATGGTATTGGAGGTAGGAAGGAGGAATAATAATGGAGACCTAAAATCATCTTGGCCTCCGGGTGTTGTGTGAGAGGGAAAGTGGCTAGATGGCAGCTGAATACATAGATGGAGGGGGTTTCCTTAAGAGGAAGTCCATTCTGTCACACTGTCTTTGTAAAGAAAAAAGAAAGAACCATTTTCCTGAAACTGCTTATCTAATCACATAGGAAGCACTGCAACTTGGTTCTATTTTCCACAAAAGAATAACTCTTTTAAAAATCAAAGCTGAACAATGACCAAAGTCCAACCCATGATCCTGTGTGGCCTGTAAACTTTTCAAAGACATATTACTGTCAATTTAGATATCAAAGCAATTGAGGTCCAGGAAAAGCCTCCAATATTCAATAGGCCACATCCTTGGTAGGGTAGAGTGGGAGGTGAAGATGTCCTGCTTTAAGAAAATTCTTAAAGGAATTTTAAGGAGTGCTTGTTAATTTTTTTGCCCACTTTCTCTTTTGTGCCTTTGTTCATAGCAAACAGCACTGTTTTCTTCCAAGGTCCTCTCTGCCTGCTCCCTTGGTGATGCTAGAGTTTAACGTGTAGAGTCACAATATCAAATTAGTTATAAAACGCTCTTTGAGATCACTTAGTTCATGGTTTCTAAGGCTAAGGAAACTTTAGGAGCTAGGTGAATATTCTAAATATGGGGAAATGGCTGGGAGAGACTGGCGGGTAGTGGGGGGATCATAAGGGATGGTGGTAACTGTGGTGAATGGGGAGTCAGTGCACACTGTGGAAACAAAAACACAGAGCTAACCAAAATATGTCCACTGGACAAATCTAGTCCAGAGGCCTCCTATTTGCAAACTGATTCATCCTCTTCTATTACAGATGCCAATGAGGGCCCAGTAGTGGAAGAGCATTTCCCAAGGTTACACAATCAATTTACATTCAGACCTGGAACTCACACCTTCTGTTCCCACTGAATATATTCAGGTAGCACTCACAATCCTTCCTTCCTGAGGCAAGGAAGATGATTTTCAGGCAACCTTCCCCTTGGGAGCCATTCAATCCCATTCCAGTCTGATCTTCCTCTTGCCAATTGCACTATTCACTGGCCTGATGCTTCCCACACTAAGCAGGTTCACTACATGATGCCCTTGACATTTGCCAGCTGCACTGCAGGCCTCTGAGTTCTTTGCAGAGCAGGCTTTCCTCTCTTACTGTGTTAAGTTCCTAGTCACACGATGCTGTGCATCTGGGAGCCAGATTTGTCCTAAAAGATGTTTCTTCAACTTTATGCCACTGCTCTCAAACTAGTGACTTGGTGTATAAACAAGAAGGGTTGAAAGAATTTCATCTGCTTTCTATTTGAGTCAGAACTTGGAGTTACTAAATGCCTTTAGTTTCCAGAACTGCTTTTGCAGTTTCCTTTGGGAGATGTGGAAGGCATGGAAGTCCACAACAAACCACACATTATTTACCTTGAAGCTTCTTGCTTTCTGGTACTTCCCATAGAGGGGCTAGCCAAGGGGAGAGGATTAGGTGGCAAAGGTCTCAAGCCCAGAATTTTCTCTGGTCTGTACTATGAGGGCTGGGATCGCATATGGAGGAAATAAAATACCAAAAGAAAGGCTCTCATGCCCTCAAACCACTCTCTTACCAGCCTACCATCTGCTACTTTTGGGTGAAGTCATAGAAGATTCCAGCTTAAGTGCTTTTCTTTGAAAGACAACAATATAAGCTATTGCCACTCCCTAGCACTTTAGTGTTAAATTCACTTATCAGATATAGCAAATATAGAGACTTTAAGGAATGGGACACAAAATAGGTAACTTTGGTGGGGAGGGAGGGAAGATTTATAGCATTTCTCAATAAGGGTGATACTAGCATTTTGGTCAGGCAGTTTTTTTGTGTGGGTCTGTCCTGTTTTGCAGGATATTTAGCATCTTTAGCAGCACCCACTAAATCCTTGTAGTGACTCCAAGTCCTAACAATCAAATCAATACCTTCTCCTTTATAAAATGCCCCTGAGGTGATAGAACTCCCCCATATACCAACATTAGAAAAATGTTTTAACATAACTCTGTTTTAACATAATTCTAATGTTTTAACATAACTCTAGTAATCAGACCAGGTTGGAAAATCTGAGAAGCCACATAACATGAGGGCACTAAGTCCTTAGAAAGATGTTGTACAATTTACGCATGTTTTGGGAATATGAGTGTGTCAAAGGGTTCCTTCCATTATAAATATTCTAGAAGAGTATTGTCTAAGAGACTCATGCTAAGGATGGTCAATGTGTATTCTGTTCATGGGCAGGTGAATTCTGCAAATTTACCAGTAATAGGCTAGGCGGAAGAAGAGGCCCTCTGTGAAACCAGAGGGCCATCAGACCATCCAAAATTTCCACGCTAGCCTACCAGGTCCAGAGTTTTCAGCTGAGATTCCCTGCCAAAGAACTGACTATCTGAAACTGTCCAAATTTTATGAGAAGAGACCATCTCTAAACGGACCACCATGCTAATGAATATTCTTGTCTCTGAGTCAGAAAACTTGTGGGTTACTTTTGTAGTTGCTGCTTACCAAAGGAACCCTCTAGATGGGACAGTTACAAAGAAATAACATCATCTGAGAAATACCAGGTCTCTGAGTCAGTTCTACTTTAACACAACAATTTGGGGGAGGAGGAGAAGATGGGCATGAAGATGGGTCATTGCCCAGATGAGGGCAGCAATAGGGCCCTGAAACTTTTGAAGGAGGCTGAAAAATGTTCTAGGTGTGGATATGAGAAAGTGAAATCAAGACTTCTCTGGTTTTGCCAAGGGTTTGTGCTTATTTGGATTTTCACTAAACTCAGACCCTTCCATCCCAGTCCTGAAGCTTGTGCCAGTGCCCTGGAGACTGCAAGCAGTGAAGGAGTCTAGTAGTACACCAACAGGTGTTCTTACCTGAGAGGTCCAGCTACATCTTCCCCGAGCGTCTCTTGTATGCGCCATTTTTAGACACTGACTGACTGCCTTTTCCTCCAAACCCTCAGTATTGAGGCACGAGCCATGCTGTGTTTGAGCAGAAATGGGTGGATCTGAGAGCTGAATTATACTATCGTATCAACCCAGGAGTTGAATTGAATCACTCAGTGGTCAGTCTGGCAACATCTTACTCCCATATCATTGACTTGTCTACTAACACAAAAGTGTTTTTCTAGCATCCCCAAAATGTCCCACCAGCAATCCATAGATTAGCATACTGCATGCTCTACAGAATTTTGAATGCATAGAAGTGCTCAAAGAGGAAAGGGTCTTGAAAAGGAGGCCAATTCTCATGTTAAAAAATACTATCTCAACCCAAGAAGTCTGCAATCCCTTGATGAGCAGAATCTCTGTTCAGGGACATGAAGCAGTACAAAAGGTATCTAGGCTCTATTTCTGGCCACAGAGACCCTGAAGACAGTGGATCTGTGAGCCAGTGAGGGCCACGATGTCCCTGAAGAGCTCTGTCCCAGCTGTTCAGTTATACTAAGTGTATCTAGTTAGGCTGGGTTCCCTGTTCCCATTTCTCAGTCCCTCTAGTACACCAAAGCATGAGGGGGAATAAGAATTTTTCAAAATCACCATTTTGTGAGTGGCAATGGCACTAATATTAGCTCAGATTCACTGAATGCTACAGTGTGGAAGGATTCCTAGTGCTTCACAAGCATCATCTCATTTAATCTTCTAATTAAAGCTATGCGGTATGTATGTAGTTCCATTTTATAGATAGAAAAACTAAATCTCTGAAAAGTCAAGTGACTTCTGTAAGGTCAACCAACCAGTAAGTAAGTGGTACAGCAATAAACTGACATCCGTCAGGAGATTTCCAATGGGGCTCTAAAGCTACTCATTTGGGAAAGCACAGAGAAGCACATGCCTGCAGAATATGGGGAGAGAGGGAAGGGGTTTCCATTCTCCAAAAACAGAGACTTCAAATATTTATAATGAGGATCTGGTCAGGGTGAGTTGAAGTAAAACAGGAAAACAGGAGGAGGAGGTTTGTGCTAAGGGGGTTGGTTTTCACTGTTCTCAAGTTAAGAGATGTTCCTACTCTATTCTGTCCTCCATATGGCTAAAACCCAAGCATAGCACACAGATCTCATGCAGTTTTAAGATCAGGGAGCATGTTCTCTGACTTAGCAGCTCAGTAGAGAGGACCTCATTTGGCTTGGACATCCCCAAAGAGTAAATATCTTGAATTATTTGCTGCAGCTGTACCTGACATCTGAAGAATGAGGCAAATGGCAAGTAAATAAACTACTCATTAAATACCTATTTGTTAATGGATTTTCTTTTCAAAGTTCTTCTAAGAGGTGCCCTGAGCTCAATCCACAGTCAGTTTAATCATATCTTCCCGTTCATTCTTAGATCTAAAAAAAAAAAAATAGTACTCACTGGTGGTCATAATACCCTTTGGCTTTGCAGCTTCCTTCCTCACTAGCTACATAGTTCAAGAAAGAAGTGGCCCTGTGAATTCCATTGTCAAGGAGGCATATAGAAGAATTTGGGCTTTTGAACTCAGACTGGCTTTGCCTGGCCTCCAGGCAGGTGAGACCATCTTAATTTGAGTATCAAGTATAAAATATATTAGTAAAGACTCTCTAATTTCAGTCCCTACTGGAAAAATGAGAAGAACTTCAAGCCTACAGATGAAGAGTTTGTTGAAAAGACTAGTCAGAAAATAGGATTTTAAAAAGATCATGTGATTATTGCCATCCACATTCAAAGCGAGAGCAACTTGCAATGGAAACTGATAATTTCTTACTTGGTTCCAACATGCAAGGTCTTGGGTCAGGACATTTTGGGTGATGGAAACTGGTGGAAAAACTGTTTTTATTAGTGGTGGTGGTACTACTGCTGCTGCTAATCATAATGGTGTTTACATGGGATAAACTTTAGAGGGCTTTATATTTTTTCCCAAATGTTTTCACATGCATTATGTCAATTAATTCTCCTGAGTATTGCTGTTGTATCATATTTTAAAGAGAGGCACGGAGTGATTCAAATATCTGTCCGAGGTAACCAGTACTAAGCAAATTATTTGACTAGATAGTGACATTGATGCAATCTCCCCCTGAATGGTGTTTCCTGCTGACAAATGTTTAGGATTTCTAGTAAAAGCAAGGATTAAGCACTGAGCATTACTGGCTGAAGCAACACTGCCCAAGGTGCGCCTCCTCCAATGCCCTCCTTCCCCTCCACCTCTGCCCCTGGGCCTTCTTTAGCTCACTCAACTTATTCTCCCTCTATCTTTCTACTAACTGAACCCTTCCTTTCCTTCAAGACTCAAAATAACTGCATATTCCAAACCACACTGATTGGTCTCTTCTCTAAACTCCACTTTGATTCATGCATGTTTTTTGAAAACTTGGTGAAAGCTAAAGACCTTTTTCTTCAAGGGGTATATATGGGCATTTTTGCATATGTGCTCATGTACACATGTGAACACATGCACACACATATCTGTGAGAATACAATTTTAATCCTTTTGCTAATTTAAAGAAGGATTTACCCTCAAGGGTGGATAAATAAAATCTGGGAATAGGCATCTTGCCTGTGGAATAATCCTCCCCTATTGATGTTTATCTACCATCCTCTGGCGATTCCCCCCCCCCAGAACTTAGAGCCTCTAGCTTTATACTATCCTTGTTTACCTAGGGTTGACCTCTACTGTGGCTCCCTCTCTATCCATATAAGTAGTCTCCTTCTGTCAGTACTCAGTCTGGTTCAATGAGCCAGTTCCCTTAACAGACAGATCCAAGATATTAAGTGATGAAGAGATCTGCAGATTAATTAGGACTTGCAATTGATCCAATGTCTTTGAGACAGTATGGAGATATTTGGAGGGGAGGTTCTTTCAGAACTACTATTCATTTCACTCATGAGAAGACATTTCTGTCTAGTATAGAATACATGGTACACACAGTTCTCTTCATATTGTTTTATACTTGTTATCTCTGTACATAAATGAGATAACAGGTATAAAACAATATGAAGAGAACACAAGGGCAAATTCACTTACATGATGGTCTTCGCTAGACATCTATCTTCAAACTTTGTACCTCAGGTTCTGTCACTGTTGTCACTGGCATATCATTCCTTCACATAATTACCCCAACAGTTTTCAGTCAGAACTAGCAAAGGGGAAGAGGTTAGGAACTTACAGTAAGTGGCTCTATTTCCTTCTTATGAAAGAAAGACCACTGGATAGACAGCTTGTCCATGGAGGCCACAGTGGTGGTGTAGAAGCAGAGAAGAGTGACATCAGATCCAGTAGTCACATTTACGAAACTGTCTGGGATGGTCACTTGCACCAGGTTAACCTGACCTGAAAAGATAATCATCAGAAAAACAATGGTACACATTTAGATTATGATGACACTTTTTTGGGTCACAAAACATTTTCAAAAATATCTTATTTAGAGAATCCAAAGTGAGGAGGAGAATATGGAATGAACCATAGAGGGAAACTGAGCAAACAATGAGGCCAGGGAAAGGGGAGTTTCTAACAAGTTGCAGTGTAAAGATATTCAAAACCTAGGTGATGATGAGATAATACCACTGAATTGGGAATTCCTCCTATTTAAGAATTGCATACATTCTTGTCCAAGAGCCTCCAAAAGGTCCATAAATATGGATAACAACTAACCCAGTTTTCTAAGCATCAAGAGTCCTTTGAATGTGGGACTTTTAGTTTTGGAACTCAATAGGTCTCAAGCAAACAATACTTGTTTTTATAGGACTTCAGGACTAAAGCCAGAAAAATTCCAGGCAAACTAGGATGAATTGGTTATTCCTTCCCTAAGACCATTGGAGGGGTATTTGCAAGATCAAAATTACATTCATAACAATACTAAGATGTTGTTTATTTTCTTTTTCATTCTCATTCTCTCATGAGTATACATTGGAGTTTCCCAAAATCTACATGACTGGTAATGATGTCATTGTTCTAGTGGCTAATGAAATGTGTGTTTGTGTATTTTTTAAAATTATTTTCTCAGTTTTAATTTTGAACATAGCACATATAAATAGAAATAATTTACATAAAAATATTTTGGGTCCTCAAGTTTTTGTGATTGTAATTGTAATGAGATTACAATTACAATCACAAAAAATGAGATTGTAATTCAGGACCTCATACATGCTAGGCTACCACCCTACTTCTACCTCAATAATTTTTAATTGAAACTTTTATTAAAATAAATATAGATAATTATAGATTCACATGCATTTCTAAGGAACAGGAAAGATATACCATATGCATTTTATTCAGTTTCCCTCAATGGAAATATTTTGTAAAAACTATAGTATAGTATCACAACCAAGATATTGACTTTTATACTACACACACTGACTTTATTCATAGTTCTCCAATTGTACTTGTACACATGCAACTGTGAACATGTATTTAGTTCTATTCAATTTTATCACATGTGTAGGATTGTGTCTCCACTACAGTCAAGATACTGAACACTTCCATCACCACAAATATGCCCCATGTTGCCCTTTAAAAGCATTGACACTTCCCTCATGTACCCCATCCCTGCTTCTAACAATTGACAACTACTAATATGTCTTTTATTTCTAAAATTTTGTCATCTCATAAATGTGCCATAAATGGAATCATGGTAAACCTCTGGCACTGGTTCTTTTTACTTGGCATAATTACTTGAAAATCCACTCAAGTTATATTAGTAGTTGGCTGTTTTGGTAATATCTGATGGTATATATGCATCAGAGCTTAACCATTCACTCATTTAAGGCATCTGAAGTATTTCCAGTTTTTGTCTAGAGTAAAAAAGTACAAGTATTTGTGTACAGATATTTGCATGAACAGAAATTTCATTTCTCTGGGAAAAATTCCCAAGAGTGTAATAGCTGGGTCATATGGTAGTTGCATGTTTAGTTTTATGTAAAAAGAAAAGTTACACTGCTTTCCAGAGTGACTGCAACATTATACCTTTCTATCAATATGGCATGAATGTTCCAGATTCTCTGTATCTTCACCAGCATTTGATGCTGTCACCATTTTCTATTTTAATCATTCTGATAATTTGCATTTCCCTAATGCTAGTTATGCCAAACATCCTTCACCGTCATCATTTACTGTTTCTATAACTTTTTGATGAAATGTCTGTTCATATTTTTTGCCCATTTGCTAATTGGATTGATTATGGTTGTGTTTTGAGAGTTCTCTATGCAATCTAGATGTTAGTCTTCTGTCACGTAGACAGAGTTTTATTTCTTCCTTTTGAATCTATATGTTGTTTCTTTTTCTTGCCTGATTACAATGGCTATAACATCAAGTACCATGTTGAATAATAGGAGTGAGAGTGGACATCTTTGCCTTGTTCCTAATCTTAGGAGAAAAACATTCAGTTATTTCACCATTAAGTACAAAGACATATGTTACTTGTAGATGCTCTTTTTTGAATTGAAGCAATTCTTTTCAGTGGGTTGAATTGTGTCCCAAAAAAGTTTAGTCTAAGTCCTACCCCCCAATATTCGGAAGTTTAATCTTATTGGAAAATAAAGTCTTTGCAGATGAAATTAAGTTAAAGATATTTATATGAGATTATCATACATTCAGGGTTGGCCCAATTACTGTTGTCCTTATAAGTAAAAGGAAAAGAAAATTTTACACATACACACATACAAGTAAATGATATATAAAGATGGAAGCAGAGATTGGAATGATGCTTTTACACATCAAGGAATGACAAAAATTCCCAGCAGTCATGGTGAACTTCATGGCCCGATCTTCCTTCAGAGCTTTCAAAAGTAATCAAGCCTAACAACAATTTGATTTAAGACTTTTGGCCTCCAGAAACGTGAGATAATAAATTTCTCTTGTTTTAAGTACCCAGTTGTGGCAACATTTTATAGTAGCTCTGTGAAGCTCACATACTTGTTATTCCTAACTTTCTAAGAGTTTTTCTCATGAATGAGTATTGGATTTTACCAAATGTTTTTTCTGCACCAACTGATATGATCATAATTTTTCTTTAGATTATTACATGAAAATACATGAAATAATTTTTGAATGTTGAACCAGCCTTCCATATTTGAAATAAATCTCCCTTAGTCATGATGTAATTCTTTTTAGACACTGCTTGATTCAACTTGCTAGTGTTTCATTGAATATTTTACTTCTAAGTTCATGAGAGATATTAGTCTGTAATTCTCTTTATTTGTACTGTTTTTGTCTGGTTTTAGTGTTAGGGTAATACTGTTCTCATAAAATGAGATGAAGTGTTCTCTCCTCTTCTATTTTTTAGAAGAGAATATACAAAATTGATGTTAATTATTCTTTAAATGTTTGGTAGAAATATCCACTGAAACTACCTAGACCTGGAGATTTCTTTTGTAGAAGCTTTTTAAATTATGAATTCAATTTCTTTAATGGTTATAGGGCTATTCAAATTATCTATTTCATATTGGGTGAGTGTTAGTAGGCTTTTATTTAAGTTTTAGTTTTCTTTTATGACTCTTGAATGTAGCAGTATTCTTACAAATTGGTATCAAAGTGCACTTGTGATTTTGTGTTCTGGGCACCCTGATGTTCTGAGAACAGATTATGCAAGGTACACTCAACCATTGTGCAAATCATCTATAAACCTTATTCTGAAGGTACTTTTTTTTTGTTTGTTTTTGAAGAATGTTTAGTTACTTGTCCCGAGACTACATTTTAAGGAAAAAGGATGCCCAAACTTGGAAGTTGCTGTTGCAAAGAAAAGTAAAAATCTACAGCGTGAGGAAACTGAGTGATATAACGAGGAACCCACATGGAAAGGTGAGATTGGTGAATTACTGCAATGGAAGGTATATAAAGAATGGTACTTAACAAGGACCCACAAAGAAAGAAAGTTGGATTTAAAGAGATGTGACAAGCTGGGCATGATGGCTTGCACCTATAATCCCAGCCTTTGGGAGGTTGAGGCAGGAGGATTGCAAATTCAAAGCCAGCCTCAGGAACTTAATGAGACCCTGAACAACTTAGCAAGACCCTCAAAGTTAGAAATAAGAAGGGCTGGGGATGTGGCTCAGTGTTTAAGTGCCCCTGGATTCAATCCATTACCAAAAAAATATTAGTAATGTTGGATTTAATTCCAGTACCACCTCCCCCAAAGTTAGAAATGCTATCATGACAATTGAGATTAAAATTCCTATGGGTTGTATTATTGTACAAATATACAAATTAGACAAACATATGGGTAAGTCAAGGCCCTTAATGAACAAATGAACACAACGATTTAGTTAGGGAAGCATTTGTTGAGTATTTTTAATTCTTTATATATTCTGGCTATTAATCCTCTGTTGGAAAAATAACTGGCAAAGATCTTTCCCATTCTGTTGGTTATCTCTTTGTTAATTGTTTATTTTGCTGTGCAGAAGTCATTTAATTTGATGACATCCCATTTATTGATTCTTCCTCTGATTTCCTGAGCTATAGGAATACTAACCAGGACATCTTTGCCTGCACCTGTGTGCTGAAATATTTTCCCTTCTAACAATTGCAAGGTTTCTCAACCAATTCCTAAGTTTTGGATCCATTTTGAGTTGACTTTTACACAATGTGAGAGATAAGAATCTAGTTTCATTCTTTTACATATGGATATTCTGTTTTCCCAGCACCATTTGTTAGAGAAGCTGTCTTTTCTGCAGTGTATGTTTTTGACACCTTTTGAGAATCAGATGATTATAGCTGTGTGAATTTGTTTCTGTGTCTTCTGTTCTGTCCCATTGGTCCATGTGACTCTTTTTATACTGAACCTTGCTTTTATTGTTTGTTTGTTTGTTACTATGGCTTTGCAGTATAATTCAAAATCATGTACTATGATATCTCCAGCATTGTTCTTTTAGCTCAGGGTTGCTTTGTCAATTCTGGATCTTTTATTCTTCCATATGAATTTTAGGATTGCTTTTTTTCTAGTTCTGTGAAGAATATCATTTTTGAGGGGGATTACATTGAATTATAGCTTGCTTTTGGTAATATGGCCGTTTTAACAGTATTAATTCTGCCTACCTATGAAGTGAGAGGTTCCAAAGACTTTCTCATTTTTCTTACTTAATGACAGCAGTCATAGAAAAGGAATTTAGGGGATTGGGAAACATTTTGAAGAAGTAAAAGAAACAGCAAACCATTGTACTGATTATCCTTTGTTTCCTGGATTCAATAGCTGTATTTTGTGTTATAGCCAGGCCCACCTTGGCAGCAGACAGTTTACATGACAACCAATGCACTGATGAATTGAGAAAAATGCTTTAGGGTAGGCACAAATACAGCATTTTCTAATTCCATGCATTTTCCTTCTTGCAACATTATTCTTCTCATAATTTCCTTTCCCATGATGCCTTTCCCAAAAGAAAAACTGGTCTTCAGAGAGCAGCTACTCTTTCCAACATAAACTTCATTGGATAAAGCTGCTTTCCTCTGTTGGAGGGGAAGTGGATTCCTCCTGTCTTCAAAAAGCTCATCTCCTTTCTCCTGGAAGTTAGCCACATCTGTGGCTGTGCTTAAATGATGACTTTAGAATGTCTTTTAAAGTGTCCAAAATAAAAGGGATAAAACTGGGAATTTGATAGTCATTAAAGTTCCCAAGAACTTTTCCCTAAAAATAGAGATATTTTGGAGAGATCATTTGACATTTTTGTTCTCTTGTTTGGGTCTCAGTATCTGTTATGAAATTGATCAATGATAGTTACATGTGAACATGTAAGGCAAAACAACCATTTGATGGATAGTCTCAGTAAAAAGTGCTTAATGGTAGAGTAAGCACAGTTCTCACATAAGACAAAGCATGGAAGAGACCACAGAGCCTAGCAACAAATATCTGGCAAATACCTATTTTGTGTCTTAAGCAGTGCTAAACACTGGGAAAATCATAATGAAAAAGACAGACACATTCTTTGCCTGCCATGTCAGTGCAGCAGGAAGCCATTTATAGCACAGACCAGAATGGAAGTGAATGAAAACCAAGGGCTTGAGAACTATTAATCTGACTCAGACATTTCTAACATTTAAAAAATAGAAGATATAAAATCTATAACTAATTTGATACATATAAAAGCTCAGTAATATCACATTGGAATTCAAATGATGATTTCAAAATTTAAAGTGAGACAATATATTTTTGAGGATAATACACATTGTCTTGTAAATAGGTAATGATTGCAAGGCAAAACCTGAGAACCATTTTATTGCCTAGATTCCCAATATTTGGCCCCATAACCAATTCTTAAATTTTGGAAAAAAAAGACTTTCAGACATTGTCCAACCTTAACATAGTAAAAATACACTTCAGAGCTAAGAATTATGTAATTTAAGATTGGCATTTTTTAAATGTAGCATCATTCATCTAGTGCATATTACTTAACCTTGTTAGATTACCATCTAGCCAGCACTATTCAACGGAAACTTCTGTGATGATAGAAATATCCTATCTCCACTTTGTCCAGTTTAGTAGCCACTATCCACATGCAGTTATTGGGCCAGTAAGACTGAGGAAATGGCATTACAATTTTACTTAATTTGAATTAATTTAAATTTAATCACATGTGGGTAGTGAACAGTATAAATTTGGTCCTAAAATAGAGTTAATTCTGTGAATGTCAGGAGAAAAACAGTTTTCTTTCCTTAGATTGATTAATTCTAAATTGAAAAATTATTTAAATTTGATAAAGTCAGAAAAATATCTACATTAACAGGAATGTGAATAAATAATAAGCTAAAGAATCATACCTGGTTTAAACAAAACTGAGGATTGCAATGCCCCTTACTAACTTGGCTGGATTAAAAAACAAAACAAAAAATGTATCTGTGGTTGAATTATGATTTACTTCTTTTATAATCCAGTGTTTATTATCAAAGGAAAATAATCCAAGGTGCATACATCAATATTTTAAGAAGATTTTAAAATGTCTTGCAATTTGGTAATGGTTATTAATTCATTCATTTAATGCCTATAATATGGTCAAGTACTTTGCTTATTTGGAAGATTATTATTCTCCTAATATACCATAGCAAAAATATCTCCCAATGAGCCATATTTAAAATGATGCATTTGGGGGCTGGGGTGGTGGCTCAGTGGTAGAGCGCTAGCCTCGCACGTGTGAGGGGCTGGGTTCAATCCTTAGCATCACATAAAAACAAATAAGTGAAATAAAGGTATTGTGTCCAACTACAACTAAAAAATAGATATTTTTTTTAAAAAATGATGCATTTGAAGTGACTTAATTTACAATAACTTCAGGTATAATTGCTTTGCTTTGAGTTACAAAATAATAAAACCAAGTGATCATTCACCTTTTGGATTTGACTGCAAAACCAAATTTTGAATATATTACTTTTTTCTCATGTATAATACATATCTCCAGAAAATAAAAGCAATATTAACATATCTTTACAACAGGTGACTAATACATTTTACAAGTATCTTGATGATAGTCATGAATTTTTTGTGGAAGAAATTTTTCATTACAATTACTTTCATGAATTCAGGTTTAAACTAAAACCTCCTAAGAAGCCATTGATTGGTTATTTGTGTTTTTAGTGCTCAGGTTTTTGAGTTCTTTATACACCCTAGAGATTAGTGCTCTATCTGATGTGTGAGGAGTAAAAATTTGCTCCCAAAATGTAGGCTCTCTATTCACCCCACAGATTGTTTCTTTTGCTGAGAAGAAACTTTTTAGTTTGAGGCTATCGAATTTATTGATTCTTGGTTTTAATTCTTGTGCTATAGGAGTCTTATTAAGGAAGTTGGGGCTAATCCCACATGATGAAGATTAGGGCCTACTTTTTTTTCTATTAGACACAGAGTCTCTGGTTTAATTCCTACCTCCTTGATCCACTTTGAGTTGAGTTTTGTGCATGGTGAGAGATAGGGGTTTAATTTCATTTTGGTGCATATGGATTTCCAGTTTTCCCAGCACCATTTGTTGAAGAGGTTATCTTTTCTCCAATGCATGTTTTTGGCGCCTTTGTCTAGTATAAGATAATTGTAATTTTGTGGAGATTCCTTGGAAAACTGGGAATAGAACCACCATTTGGTCCAGCTGTTCCTCTCCTCAGTCTATACCCAAAGGACTTAAAAACAGCATACCACAGGGACACAGCCACATCAATGTATATAGCAGCACAATTCACAATAGCTAAACTGTGGAACCAACCTAGATGCCCATCAGTCAATAAATGGATTAAAATGTGGCATATATACACAATGAAATATTACTCAGCAATAAAAGAGAATAAAATCATGGCATTTGCAGGTAAATGGAGGGCGTTGGAGAAAATAATACTAAGTGAAGTTAGCCAATCCCCCCCAAAACAAATGCCAAATGTTTTCTCTGACATAAGCTGACTGACCCATAATGGGGTAGGGAGGGGGGAGAGCATGGGAGGAATTGACAAACTCTAGATAGGGCAGAGGGGTGGGAGGGGAAGGGAGGGGGCAGGGGGTTAGCAATGATGGTGGAATGTGATGGATATCATTATCCAAAGTACATGTATGAAGACATGAATTGGTGTCAACATACTTTATATACAAACAGGAGATGAAATATTGTGCTCTATATGTGTAATAAGAATCCTAATGCATTCCACTGTCATTTAATTTAAAAATAAAATCAATTAAATATTTAAAAAAGAAAAAAAGATTTTACAATAGCAAATTAGCAGCAACCTGAATGTCTACCATTTAAGTCCAGCAAAATAAACAGTTCCCTTTAATCCAAAAAACGGAAGCCATTGAAAATAAAATAAGATTAAAATAAATTCATAAATTCTGAACCAGATATGCTGGTGCACACCTGTAATCCTACTTACTCTGGAGGCTGAGGTAGGGGGTTCACAAGTTCAAGGCCAGCCTCAGCAACTTTGTAAGGCCCTCAGCAAATTAGTGACATGTTGTCTCAAAATAAAAACTGAAAAAGCCTGGGGATGTAGTTCAGTGATTAAGTGTCCCTGGGATCAATTCACAGTAAATAAATAAATAAATAAATAAATAAATAAATAAATAAAATAAGGGGAGAGAGTAACACTAAAAAACACTACTCTGCTTATTTGTATAGGAAATTGATTTTAAATATTCATATGAAAATTATTTCTGAATGTTTAGAGTTTAGGAAGTTAATTCATTCCTTCAACAACCATTTACTATATTCCCACTATGTGCCAGGCACTATACTTGAAATGTGATATTCTTTCTGAAACAAGTGCAGATGGGGCATTAAATTGTACATTGTTTGAAATATTGCCAATTGTCCCTCAGTAATATCTGGATCAACTGCAGGATCTGGATCAACTGAAGGATCTGGATCACTATGAATGGCAGGTATAGATCACCTAAATCTTCCTTTCTCTGATATCCACACATCTGTAAGTATAGCAAATAACAAGATAGTATACCCTCTTTTTAGTCTGCTGGGCTGAATACCATTTTTTGCTTTGGACCAGCTAGATCAGGCATACATAGATATACAGCATATAATATATACCAACAAAAACAGCTATATGGTAATTTAAGAAAAGACACTCTGAAGTAGTTATTGGTCATTCTGATCAGGCCTTGTTCTACTAGTCAGAAGTAAGATCCCAACATCATGCTAGATAATTTTTTAAACAACAGGAAAACTGCATAAAAGGTATGGGCTTCATTTTTAATGTAATATACACTTGCAAAATAATATTGATAAGGAATTCACCCAAATTTGAGTGGTAAGATTACAGATGATTTTTGTTTTCTTATTTATATATGTCCACATTTTACAACCTTCCTACGGTGACTATAAAAATGTTTATAATCAGTAAATATATATATATATATATATATATATATATATATATATATGACATATTTGTACATATATATTTGTTATAGTGAAATCATTCTTTAAATTTTTTTTGTAGTTGTAGATGAACAGAATGCCTTTATTTGTTTATTTTGATGTGGTGCTAAGGATTTAACCCAGTGCCTCACACACACTAGGCAAGCACTCTGCCACTGAGCTACAGCCTCAGCCCCTGAAAATCATTCTTGAAACTATCCCAAACCCTATGTTTAGTATAGGCCAGGGTTAGGCCTCACATAGAGAATTAATTGTCAGCTATAGACATGATTTTAGAGAGTTGGTGCAGAGGGCCTGGGGTTTGATCCAATTGGCTTGTGATTGGAAGCCCTTTTGGAAGGAATAAAGATTTTTCCTGTCTGAAATTAAATTTAAATGAATATTCTGGTGTGAGGGAAAATAGTAACATGTGTTTCCAGCTATACAGACTGGTTAGGCAATGCGATATTTGCAGTATTGCCTTTTGGTGACTTGACACCATACAACATTTTTGTTCAGCGTCAACATTTAGTAATGAATAGTTAAAGAATTATTGCTAACCACATGTTAGGTTTCAAAGTAACATTTTTTCTAATGTTAAAAATAGTATAGGGGCTGGTGCTATAGCCCAGTGGTAGAGTGTTGCCTAGAATGCAGCAGACCCCGGGTTTAACGCCCCCAGCACTGTAAAATAATAATAATAATAATAATAATAATAATAATAATAATAATAACATTCTTTATAGAAAACCTGGAAAGTATAAAATAGATGGTGAATAGAATCAAAATCATCCATAATCTCATCACCCAGAGATTACCAGTGTGAGTGCCTCAGTATATTACCTTCCAGAAATTTATTACAGTTTTGTGTTTCCTGCTTTTTAACTTAGTATTTTATCTTGAGCATTTTCCTGTTTCATTAAATGTACTTATCAAACCTCACTTTAAAGAGGATCTAACATTACCAATGGCTTAAAAATTACCTGATTTTTTGATAAACAATATTTTTGTATTTAATATGAGGTTTAGGTTACTGTAAGAACAGATTCAAAATGTATCTGGTATTTGGAGAAAAATGGCTAAGGCATTTTCCAAATTAGTCATCTCTCCAGCCTTTTAACCACTATTGGGATTTTGACTCCAAAAATGAATTTGTTCTATTTGAATTCCTAAAATCATCCATGTTGTGCACAATAATAAATCACTCACATATTTTCCAAAATACAGTCTTAGGATTGGAAAACCAAAAATCCCTAAGCAATATTAGATAATAAAGTGCTCATAGAATCTCTGTCCTTCCCACATGTAAGCCCTGGCAGGCTTAAACCCAGGTTCTGCTTGCTGTAGCAAAGCAAGTCAATCACCGTGAGATTAAGGGAAATACTAAATAAAAGAGAGAAATTATCCTTAGCACAAACTTTGGTTTCAAAGAGAGCAAATTTACTTGTCCAACTTTTAAACTAAGAAAGATAGTATGATTTTTTTTTCTGAGAAAAGTTCAATCCTGAAGCCCTATAACACAATTTTACTACAGACTGGACTCCCAAATATTAACATGGCACATATTTGTTAAGCTACAGTTCTTAAAATTACTCAGCATGCTAATCAAAATTCCTTTGAAGTATAGAGAGGAAATTTTAATACAAAAATTTATAATTTCAATCTAAAAGCTTCATTTCCAATTATCTGTGGTGGTTTGGAGATCCCTTCCTTACCTGCAAGGCAGTTTAGGATCAGAAAAGCCTTCCAGAATGTGAAGACCATTGTGTTGAAGTTCGTTGGGAGCAGTAGGAGCCTGTAGCTTGCCTGACCTAGGCTGAGTCTCAGACTGGCTTCTTCAATCACACTGAGGTTTGCCAGGCTTATCTTCTGGGCATCACCAAGCAAACATGCCTCTTTGGGCTTACTTATTGGGTACAGACCTTTCTCAGAGCGGGTTTGTGTTTCTTTGAAACACTTTTCATGGGGTGTGTATCCTTGATATATTTGCTACTGTGTTAATAATAAACCCATGTATTTAAATTCTTCTTGTTCATTGTACCCAGATTCTCTAAGTCTCATTGTTTAAAATCAGTCTTATTAAAAAATTGTACTTGTGTTGAAAGATACAGTTGGAAGAGAGCTTATACAAGTAAAAGTTGAGAAAACTAATTAATTTCAAATATTTCCATGAAAATCTTCTAGCAATGATTCACTAACCTTCTTTTACAAATTAGGTCAGTAAATTGGTGCTATAAGATTTCTTGGAGAGATGCAGTTCACAGGAAGGGCACATGGGTTTTGAAGCAACTCATTTCTATGTGAACAAACACTGGACATGTCACCTTTTTGGAAGCACTGGCAGTTGTCATTACCTTCCACCAAAACTGGAACTAGAATGAATTATTTTTTTTGTCTTCCAAGTAAGAAACCCTATAGCACTTATTCACTAACCTAATTTTGCAAAATCAGATTAGTGAATAAATGCTTGAGGACTTCCATTGGATGAGTCTAAACTTTTTGCAGAATTAAGTTACTGAATAGCTGCTATAGGGTTTCCTTGGAAATGGAGGTTCACTAGGAGGACATGGGAAACTGCACAGGTGAGAAGGCTTTATGTGACTATGAACTTCTTATAGAGTTCTTCTCATGCTTAAGTTACACTAGGAAACCTAAAAGCCTCCTCTGGCTCTTTCCATATGATCACTAGGTCCTGTTGTTTTCTTACCTATGACACTCTCAAATATTTCTGTTCTCCAACCTTTTGCTTCCATTGTAGTCCAGATACTCAGCTCCTTACCTTTGACTCACCGTAGCAGCTTCCTAAATGGTCTCCCATAATTCTTCTTCCTTTATGCTGTATACTAGTCACAGGCCAATGTTCCAACTCTAATCAAGCATTTTCAATAACACCCTATATGGACTCTTTCAGCAAGTCCAAAGTCTTTCATCTGAATTCCCAGCCATCCAAGACCTGGTCCTCACCTCATCTGAACTTTAACCACATTAAATCATCCACTTGAAAAATGCTATCAAGATTTATCACTTCAAAGCATTTGGTCACATGAAATGTGTACAAGTTTCAAGTGATAGTTTTATGAACATTAATTTACAGGAAATGTTTGACCCCATCTGATCTTAGCCAAGCCAATGTCCCCCTACTTCTCAGAAAGCCATTTTGCTTCCATAAGGCCTAATTCCTCCTTCCCCATCCATGTTCATGTCTTATGCCAAACTTTGGTTCCAGGTGATTTCTGAAACTACTTAGAATTTTATTCTCTCTCCTCTTCCTCACTCATCCAAATTCTTGGTACAAATTAGTCATGCTGTCTTATGTGAAGATTTTGATTAACTTATATAACACAATCTCTGGGCTTCTCCTAGCATAAATTAACATTTTACTTACAGTCACTCAATACTTTATAGTTGGCATTTAATTGTTCTCAAGTAATTTCTTATTTATTAACAGAGTCT
Organism: Urocitellus parryii; assembly: GCF_045843805.1. NCBI lineage: Eukaryota > Metazoa > Chordata > Mammalia > Rodentia > Sciuridae > Urocitellus > Urocitellus parryii. The sequence goes on from NC_135547.1 coordinate 40,889,279, forward strand.
ACCCTAAATCCAGAGATTGTAAGCTCCTACAGGGCAGTATTAGGTCTTATAAAGACAGCTCCCAACTTATGAAAAGGTGTGTCCCAAAAGGTACCCCAGAATACACATTCCTATGGAAACAATGCTATTAAGAGATCTCACTGGACATGGTTGGGCACACCTGTAATCCTAGTGGCTTGGGAGGCTGAGGCAGGAGGATCGTGAGTTCAAAGCCAGCCTCAGCAAAAGTGAGGCACTAAGCAACTCAGTGAGACCCTGTCTCTAAATAAAATACAAAATAGGACTGGAGATGTGGCTCAGTGGTTGAGTGCCCCTGAGTTCAATCCCCAGTACCCCCCGCCCCTGACAAAAGAAGTCTCATTCCTAGGCTTATGTAGCAAATAGTTCATCACCAGTCTGAATTCTGGGTATTGGGCCATAGAGATGGGGGAGAAGGAACAGTAGGAGACAGAGAAAGAACATTCCATTCTTTTCCCAAGACACAAGTCATGAACAAGAGAACATGTTTTACCCAAATAAATACTGCATGTCCCTGACACCCACTTTCCTTTCTGACCTGATGTTCATTACCCTTTGTGTCCCTAGATTGGTCTGAAGGAAAGTCTCCCCAGAATATTCAATACTCCAAAATTTCTCTTTTCTTTTTATCCTTATTCCTCCCAGAAATATTCACCTCCTCTGCACAAGCAGATATCAGTTCCATGTTAGGAAGAAAAAAAATTTTGTGAACATTCCCCAATCTGCTTGCCCTACTGAAAATAGGAAAATTGTATTATCCCAAATAAATCTCTAATCAGGAGGACTAGCCAATGCAATAAAAGAGGAATGGTCTGAGGGAGGAAGTTTTGCAGAGAAGAACAATTTGTAGAGTGGCCCTCTGGAGGTCCATACTAGCTCATTTCCGCCTTGGATATGCCTAGACTGCAAAGTCCACCAAGTCTCCAAAAGATCACTAGGTCCTGTTGTTCTCTTACCTATGACACTCTCAAATATTTCTGTTCTCCAACCTTTTGCTTCCATTGTGGTCCAGATACTCATCAGCTCCTTACCTTTGACTTACCATAGCAGCTTCCTAAATGGTCTCCCATAATTCTTCTTCCTTCATGCTGTATACTAGTCACAGGCCAATGTTCCAACCCTAATCAAGCATTTTCAATAACACTCCAAGCCAGTGTTATGGAGATGGGGTGAAAAAAGAGATTGTAAGTCTGGTGCCTATAAACCAAGGGCTTCCTGTGTTTCTTTTCATGCCCCATAAGTGACCATAGTAAAGTGATTCTATAATGTATCATTAAAACTAGGATATTTTTGAGAGTGAAAGGGGCATTATTATCAATTACATGGGACAGACAGCATAAACTGTGACAATCCCAAATAAACCTGGTTGTATGGCCATCTGCCTATAGGGGAGTGTTAGGCACAAAGTATAAGTAAAGAATATCTTGTTAATTAATTCAATATGGGTGGGGGCGAAAGGTAGGATTTAAGGGTATTGCCAAAACCCCTCTGCACCAGATATCTCATACAACATAAAACATTCTGGAACATTTAAGTAAAATGTCTACATTGCTGCAATTAAAATCTAACTGGCACAGGGGTAATTCTATTAAAACAAACTCTAAGAGATCATCCACATTCTTTTCTTAGAATTGAATTTCAATCATAATTGACTATTGCTCGAAAGAAGTGAGCCATTAACTGGAACACAAAATACCAGTCTTTGCATTTGTATGGGGATTTATGATTTTAAACTGCTTTTCCATTTTATCTGTGCCACTGTCCAATAAAATATATAGGGAAGGTATTATCTACATTTTCTATATAAGAAAACTGAAGCTCAGAAACGTTGTGTCTTTCCCAAGGCCACATAGCGCGCATTAGAAGCTGTTCCCATCATACTGCATAGTGGCATGCTGTGATTATAATGTAACAAATATGCTACTGCCTCCAAGACTCAACCTTGGGAACTTTCAGAAATATGTAGTATCTGATTTATCCTCCTTTTTAACTTAAAAATTACAAAAGTAATATGCTTTGGTTGCAAAAAGATTTTAAAGAACAAAGAAGTATACAAAGAGAAAAATGTTCATTACCATTTATTCACCCACATGTGTAATTCTGTGCTCAGGTTTACAGGTAACAGGAGACTATCATTTTCTCACACTATTTCTATGCACTTATACACACACACACACGCAGAGTTTTCCTTAACATAAAGGTACTATATATGTTGTTCTATAATTTGCCTTTTTCTTCTTAAAAAAAGCATTTCTATTATCTTTGTCATTATGTCCAACTACATAGGACTATTTTATCTGTTTTAAGGCTGCCAAATATTTTATAATATGATAATATAATAACTTATTTAACTATCCAATCGCTTAATTCTTAGATTGTTTCCAGCTTTTCATTATTATAAGCATGGGGTAACAAACATCCTTTTGTCTAGATCTTTGCCCTTTTTTGTGATTATTTCTGTTCCTAGAAATGGAATCACTGGATCAAAGGACACGAACATTTAAACTTTCAGTAGACTGTAAAATTGTCCACCAGAAATTCTTTATAAAAATTGGTATTGTTTGTTGTTTCAATTTGTATTTCTCTAATGAGATTGAGCCTCTTTTTATTTTACAGGTTTTCTTGTCTAATTTGTGTTCCTTTTCCAGTGTACTATTTACTGCCTTAGTCCATTTATTACATTTGGGTGTCCTTTAATGTAAGTATATAAAGATGTACTCTGTATATATTATTAATCTTAATGTCTATTTTTGCATCTGTTGTATTTTCTTCCAATCCATCACTTTTTAAAAATCCACTACTTTTTAATTTTGTCTTTCACCATAAATTTTACATTTTGTTTAATCTATTGATTCTTTTCTTTGCAGTTTCTGAGTTCCCTAAGAAAACCTTTCCAATCCCAAAACTATAGAAATATACCATATTATTATTAAATAATACATAGCACTATTTATTTTTCTAATACTTCTATAATTTTGTCTCTTTATATCTCAGTTACAAAAACTCTGAACTTCCAGTTGCTTAGGACAAACCTTGGTGTCACCCTTAATTCCTCTCCCCTCATACATGTCATCTAATTTGTCAGCAAATTCTTTGGACCCCGTGATCAAAAATTTTCCAGACTCTGACTCCACCTTCACTGCCCCTGACCCTAGTTTGAGCTGCCAGCACCAATTCCCTATGTCACTGCAAATAACTTCCTAATTGGTCTCCTTATTTTCACTCTTGTACTTCTCACCCTATTCTCATAACAGCAGCCAAAGGATCCTTTTAATATGTAAATTAAATCATGTCTCACCTTTGCTCAGATTCTGCACTAGATCCAATTGTCTTTCAGAGTAAAAACTAAAGACTTCAAAATAATTTAAAGATTCATAGCTCATATGTTAAATGCCTTGGTGGACACATTCTAGGTAGTTGGTGAAGAGGGTAGTGATAAGAAAATGTCAATCCTAGTGTACTTTATATTTGTCTTGGAGCTATGCTCTCCAATATAGTGACCACAAGCCACACATGGCTTTTTAACTCTTGAAATGTTACTAGTTTGAGGTTAGATGTGCTATAACACGCATATCAGATTTCAAAAACTTAACCTGAAAAATTAAAGCATAATTTAATTAATTCCTATGCTGACTACACTTTGAAATGACAACATTTAAGATACATAAAATATATGATTAAAATTTTAAAGTGTTTAAAAATAGCTTAGAAGACCCCAAAATGATCTGTCTCACCAACTCTGCCACTCTCTGACCTCATCTACCATATTTCCCCTCTCACTCTGCTCCAGCCATACTTATTGTTGAATCTTCAAATAGTCAAGCACGGTCCCACACTTTAGAACATTTGTACCAGGCTTATTCTTTATTCACACACACACACAAATACATATTTTAATATCTTTATTTTTTTGTTTGTTTATTTTTACGTGGTGCTGAGGATCGAATCCAGTGCCTCACATGTGTGAAGCAAGTGCTGTGCCACTGAGCCACAACCACAGCCCTTGTACCAGGCTTATTCTGCCTATGACTCTTTCTCCTCAAATATTAGCAGGACTGATTCCCTCATTGCCTCAAAGTCTTTGCTTGATTGTCAGTTTTTGGCAAAGTATTTCTTGCTCACAATTTTTAACTTCAGCTTTCCCACACACCAGCCCTCCCAAAGCCCTTACCTTTTCCTTTTCCTCATAGTGCTCATTACATTCTAACATACAGTAGTCCTCCTTTATTCAAGGTATTTGAATTTTTGTTTTACATGGTTTCAATTGCCCAAGGAAAATTTGAAAATAATTCATAAGTTTTAAATAACTTTTATTTCAGTATATTATTATATTTTTTTCTATTTTATTATGTTATTATTAATCTCTTATTGTACCGAATTTATAAATCAAACTTTATCATAGGTATGTGTGCATATGGAAAAAGCAGCATACATAGGGTTTGGTACTCTGCAGTTTTAGAAATCCACTGGGGCTCTTGGAATATATGCCCCATGGATAAGGGTAGGGAACTAAAGTACTACACAGCTTACTTGTTCATTTTCTCACCATGCTAGAATATGAGTTTCAAGAGGGAAGGGATTTCTGTTTGTCTTATTCACTATCTGTCCCAAGGGTCTACAAATGTGCCTGACACATAGTAAGCATTCAAGAACTATTTGTCAGGCTGGGGTTGTGGCTCAGTAGTAGAGTACTTGTCTAGCACGTGTGAGACACTGGGTTTATTCCTCAGAACCACATAAAACAATAAATAAATAAAATGAAGGTATTGTGTCCATCTACAACTAAAAAAAATTAAGAAGAACTATTTGTCAAATGGATGAATTTATGAATCTGAATTGAATTAATTTGGAATTTATTTTTGTGAAATAAGATGAAAATTTTTAAATATCTTAATGACCTAAATAGTGACAAACCATTTTGTGGTTTGCCAATAGTGAGGGAGATTTGCTCTTTGAAAACAGGTTATTTAGGGCTAATTCTAATAAATAAGGTAGATGATCAGGTTCACTACTGCTAGTTTTTAGTCAAGACATGAGGCACAGTCATACAGTTAAAAGGCTGTTAACATTTGTGTATGTTGAGGGCTGGCTCAGAAGGCAGTCTGGGGTTCCCAAAAGTGATTAATCTCATTCTTTTGGCACCAACATGAAAGAGAGACGGAGATACACAGACATAATGAAAAAATATGGGGCTAAAATTTTTCATATACATTTTTAATCATCAAAATAATCATTTTATAAGAATTGGAGTTTATTTGACTTAATTATATATATATAATTTTGAAATTTTTGAATTACATATGGATGGGCACAATCTAATCAGTGCTTACAGTCTAAATCTTTTATTTCAGTTGGAATGGTTCCAAGGAAGGTGTTTCAAAAATTCCTTAAGCAATCACAGCACCATTCCTTTTTCCAATTGCCTACTAAGCATCTCTTATAGGCCTCACTGGTATTTCAAAGTCCCTCTCATATGTATCACCCTGTGTCTCCAAAACAATGCCACTTTCCAAGCACCATTGCTGGTGCCATCATTCTAACTCTCCACTGGGGTATTCTTTGGGTCCTATCTTTATTTACCCTGCCATTGTACCATTACTAAGTTCTACTGAAGACACCGCTGAAAGTTCTCTTCAGTTCTTTTCCTTCCTCTCTCCTGTGCCATACTCTAGTTTAATCTCATTATCTGTCATTTGGATGGTTACTGTAGCTTCAAAGCCCATCTTCTGTCCTCCAAACTTTATCCCTCTAAAATTCAGCCTTTGTAACCCTATCAGATAAGTTTTCCTAAAGTCCAATCATGTCATTCTTGTGCTCAAAAATCTTCCATGACTCTCTATTGCATTCCCCCCTGGATATAAACATTTTTATCTGTCATTCAATTGATATCATGACTTTCCTGTCTACTTTCAGCTATTCATAACAACAAAGAATGTCAGAGCAGGCAAATGTCTTCATCTTCAGGCAAAACTAAATACTCTGTTACCTGAACATGTGTCTCACTTTTACACCCTTGCACCTTTGCATTAGCAATTACCTTCTTTTAGATCACTCTCTGAAGCCTAATTGTCAAAAAATATTTACTCATCCTATAAGCCTCACTACTAACTCCTCCATGGATTTTATACTAATTCGTACATGATGTAATCTTACCTTTATAGAATTAGTTGATACCTTTTGCACAGTATTTATGATATAAGTAGCTATTCACTCACTTGTTCTCTTCATGCCTGTAAGATTGCAAGATTCTAAGAGAAAAGGAACCATATTTTGGTGATTTTTACTCACACTTCTATACTCATCTTTGGCCAGACATTACAGTAAGTGCTTTATATAATATGTTACTTAATCCTTCTATCACTTTGATGAGCTCCAATTAACCTCTTTTTGTAGGTGAGGAAACTGAAGCACAGGGAAATTAAACAACTTATACAAATCTCATGGATAGCAACAGATGGACTCAGGATTCATTCTTATTCTTCTTAATTCATCTCAAATATTTCCATTATATAGCTTGAGTCTTACTCCATATGCAATTAGGTCATGTTCTGTTCTCTTCATAAGGTAGTACCATTGGTTCCTATTTCCAACCTGTACTTATTAGTTTCTCTTCTCATCCTTTACTGCATACAGCTAGTGAGCAGCCATTTTCATTTTACTTTATCAGTTCCCTGTTTTGAAATGACTGCCAGTCATCCCTCAAAAGTATTGCTTGTCAAAGCTTCAGTCCCCAGTAATCAACTAATTTCTAAAACTGAAGATCTAAGAGAAATTTTTTGAAGACCACATAAATGCTAGAGCTACAACTTCAGCTGAAGTCAGCTGTCTCTGGAATCTGTGCTCTTAATTTATGGTTACTTTACTGTGGATTTAAGAACCTGGAATAGTATTGGTACCTAGTAAGTACTTAAGAAATGTTTGGTTAGCCTCTTTTTGGTTTTACTTTTTAAAGTTTGTGGTATCCCAAAGTAATTATTTTCAAGGAAAGCACTCATTTGGATGCACATGGTCTGGTATATTTGTTGAAAAACAAACTGAAAATCATATTTACAACAATAATAAACTTATCCCAGGAGTATATGGAGTTGCCTTAAAAAACAATAAAAAGAAGAGGAAATAATGTATAATTCTACAATTCTCTAAACCAAGATGTCAGAAGTCCCAAACTCAAGACTGTAAAAAGTAAAACTCTCAAGTTAATTCTGTAATGCTCTAGTGATTTTAATAGAGTATCCCTTATCCTGCCATCCCCACAAATAGGGACTTAAATTGCTCTCAACAATAAAACTAGTGTGAACACATAGTTCCTAAATGTGCCCTTTGGATGTCTTATTAGGAACCCTCTGGAGACTTCCTGAAAAATGCCAGATGTAGGCCTCAATAAGGCTGTGAAGCAGGGGTACTTTGGGGATATATTTAAGGAAGGCCACAGAGGCTTATGTCCAGTTGAATTTGGAAAATCCTTGTTTCCACTCCTAGAGGGAAGAACTATGCAGAAAGTTCTCCTTTGTCAAGTCAATAAGTATGAGTCAGCTTTCGTTGAGTAGCCTGGGATTGCTTACCTAGCGATAGTAGGGAGGCTGGAAAGGTTTAGTACCAGGAACTCTATGTTAACCGATAGTGTGACTCAGCCTGCTGTGTACATTAAAGTGTTTGGGGAAGCCTACTCCTAGGCAATTTGTGTTGACGCATTGTACAAACACATGTAATAAAGTCTGCTTTGAAAAAAAATCACATGTATGCAGGTAGACATGGGCAGGTAGACACACACACACACACACACATGCATACACACACAAATAAAAACACACACATCCCTATTTAATCTGAGATATCCTAAATCCTCTACTTCCTTTCATTTGAGAAAAGTGAAGCTTGATTGAACAATGGAAAATCATATTCTAATGTATGATTGCAGGGCCTGTTTTGTAAACCAGTTCTATTCAGCACTCCTTAAAAATACCATTATTGAGTGAAATTAAACCTAAAAGCCAGAGATCCTATGATTGAAGTCAAGCAAATGAAGCATTTCACAGCTGCCCAACCTGGTTAATGGCACCTCTGACATAGTAAGGGCTACCAAATACTGAAAGCTTACCAGATGAGTCAAGCCCTGGGTTAAGCATTTTATATTAATTATATTTTTGCAATGATCCTATGAAGGAGGCATTATTTATACTACTAATTTTACAGATAAGGAAAATGAAGTTCAATGAGGCACATGGATTGCTATCGAACACTTAGTTTATAATCGGCAGAACCAGAGCTTCGGTCTAAGTTAGACAGCCTAAATTCTGTGCCCTTGTCCATAACATGATAAGACCACTAAGCATTGGGAAAAGGACAGTAAATACATAGTCAACACAGTCCCTTTACCCCAGGTTCACAAGACAAATACACACAAAACAGGTATTAATATGAAGGAAGATATGATTATGAAAAGCTGCATTAAGCAAAACAAATGACAAATAAATACTAACACAGAAAAGACAATGGGACCTACAGCAAGAGATGTCTGTGAGCCCCCAAATCCTCATTGAAGAATGAGTTCCATGGGTCTACCTCACAGGAAACAGGGATTCTGGGAGGATTTGAACAGGATTTTTAAAATTTATTTTTTTAATTTAAATTTTACTTTTTTAGTTGTTGATAGAATTTTATTTATTTATATGTGGTGCTGAGAATTGAACCCAGTGCCTCACACATGCTAGGCAAGTGCTCTACCATTGAGCCACCAACCCAGCCCTGAATTTTTAAAATTTAATTCACAAATAATAGTTGTATATATTTATATGACATGGTATGTTATTTCAATATATGTATACTGTGTGTAATGATCAGACCAGAGCAAAATTTTTGAAGGTAAAGATCTAGAATGGACAATGAAAAGAAAGAGAGGTAGCATTTCAGAGGGCAAGAATGACAGAAAGGCAAAAAGAAAAGAGAGAAGATTGCTTGGGTGGGAGGAATAGAAAGAAATCAGCATTGGAAATATCTAAAAGAGAAAAAAAGAGTTAAGGTGAGAGTCAAGCATGAAGAAACTTACAAAGTAGACCATGACAGCTGGAGATAGCTGCAAATTTGGCAAATTCTGTTGGATTTCATTTAAAGCAGAGTAAGCAAACAAAGGCATGTTTTTTAGGTTTCGTTTAGTTTATTTGTTTTTAGTCCTGCATGCTGTTTTGCATGTGCTTTGTTTTTTCTGCCTTTGGTTTGCCTGTGTGCTTGTTCTAATGACAGACAGCATTGTGTAGTGACAAAGAGCATGGATTCCAGAGTTATGCAGCTTGGTTTTAAATTCAGGCTCTGCCACTTACTGGTTAAGGGACCATGCACAAGTTATTTAATTTCTTTGTGCTTCATTTTCCTCATGCATAAGATGAAGTGTAATAAGACCTACATCATGATACTATTATAAGAACTACATATTTGCAAAATGCTTAGAACAGTGCCTGCGGATATCACGTTCTATCAACATGCTTGTTACATAAATATAAATGTAACTCATTTCCAATGTTGAAATGTGGGAAATTTCTGATAAAATTTCTTGTAACGATTTTTCTCTTAAAAGAAAAACAATCTCACAGCTGGTTCCACACAGACATATTGCAACATGGCAACAATTGAGGATAGCCAAGTAATGGATTTTAGAGGGGAGAAGCACTCTCCAGCTCCAACAGGTCAGACCAGCCCCTGCTGCTTACCCAATCCACTTCCTGTGGTCTTGTGAGTCTTCCTTTAAAGTGAAAGAAACATCCTGGTTCCTTCTATGTCTCTATATTTACAAGGAGAGCTCACAAAGAAAGCAATTTGAGCCTGGGACCCAGACCTGGTTGAGTTCATAAACTCTTCTAACCCTTAAAGTCTAAGAGAAAGGATCTGTCTTCCTCCCCCACCTGGGGTTCCTCCTTGACCCCAGGTGCTGGGCCTCTGGACTGAACAAAGACTCTGTACCTCCAAAAACTCCTCCTCTGCCTCACTCTTCCTGCCTAGTACAATACTTAGATGGGAAGGAAGACTTGGGGCTCCCACAATCCTTTGCAGCAACAATCTGGGGAATGCTCAAAGTTGAGATCATCAGAGCAAGTATGTGCAGCCTTCCTGAGTGGCCAGGACTTGACAAATTGTGTCTTCCTTATGCTCCTTTAGTGGATTAAAAATGCACTGCTCAGGAATAGTTTACACAGTAGTTAGCCCTAAACCAAACCGTGTGATCAGCTAAATTTGTCTCTAGAGCCACCATTTGTTAAGGCATTCCCAGGCAGTGAACTTACTAGTTCCCCTTGGTTCACTGACTCTGAGCTTCTTAAGGACACTCAGGAGTGAGTCCCACCTGAGCCTCCTCCAGTGGATTTCTGACAGTCTCAGAGCCTGTGTTATGTTCTTTCAGTGGAGATGCCCTTCGTTTTTCCTCTCTAGGATGATGAATAAACCCAGTCCCAGTAGGGAGGGCCTTCAGGCCTTCTGGCTCCTGGGTGTCACCCCTGGAGATGGTCTCCAACCTTTGTTTGTGGGAAATGACTAATGGTGGTACTATCAGGGCATGAAGGAGAAATGAAGCCAAGGAAGGAGATGTTTGAGAGGAAAGACCTTGGGGACTTCAGTCAAAACCTACCACTTGTCTATGCTGATTTTCAATAAGAAGCCCAGCTATGCTTATACATAGGTAGGGCAACATGAGGAGGGTCACAAAGGCCCACCTCCAGGCTTAGAAATCAGGTGACCCACCATGCAGAAAGATTTAAGACACACATGTGACCTAACAGCATTCAAGCATAGAATCCACATCCTTCATTTCACACAGTGCCAAACTTGCCCAAGGTCTCACAACATTTTGTAGAGGTAAAGCAGGGAGTAGAATACAGGTTTCCTTACCGTTTGGGGGTGACTTATTGGGAAAGGGAGAGGTACAGAGGTGGGAAACTTGAGACTTGTTCTAAATAGCAGTATATCTGATATAACAGCTTCCAAGCCCTTTCCAACTGGGTGGAGGTGCACAACCTGGTTCCAGCCCCAACAAGCAGGAAAGAACTTTGGCCAATCTCCACCAATTCATGATCCTCCCAAGGCAAACAGTGACTGGTCACCTGTGACGCCTGCATCTGAGAAACCTGTGGAAAGGATTGTGGGTAAGAGAAAGCTAAAGGAAGCATGTGTCTGTAAGGAAAGTTGTTTTGAAGGATGCATAACTTTTGGGACTGCCACCACTCATCCCAGCAAGGCTAAAATTGACTTACATCATTATTCAGTTAGGCTATGTCTTCAATGGTGGTTAAGTAGGTTTTGAAAATATGGTCTTGCCCTCTATTGCTCTCTGACTTCATCTCCCACTCTCCTCCTCACTTACTCTTCCACAGTCACTCTGGCCTCCTTGCTGATCCTCAAGCATTCTATGTATTCTCCACCCTGGGCCTTTGCATTTGCTGTTCCTTCTACCTATTATGCTGTTCCCCAGTTATTTGTATGATGTGTTCCTTCCCTTCCCTCGAGACTTTGCTCAAATGCCACCTTCTAAGAGAGCCCTTCCCAAACTACCCTCTCTGAAAGTGCACTCGTCACCCTCTATCACTTTACCCTACTCTTATTTTATCCTTCTAGCATTTATTGCCTTCTTAAATTATGGTATATATTTGGTTTAGTATATTTGTACACTAAAATATGAGCACTCATAAGGCAGAGACTTTGTCTAGCATACTCAGTCCTGTATCCCCATCCCTTTGAACAATCCCTGACACATAATAGGTACTTAATAAATATTTACTAAATGAATGGATGAATGGGTAGAGAAGGGGATTTCTATATTTTTCTTGGTTCATGTTTACATATGACAGATGACACATATATTAGTTTCATTTATTCATTTTACAAGCAAATATTTCTAGCATGCCTTTATGAATAAGGCTTTTTACTTTGTCTAGTGGACAAGAAAAAAATAGTAGATAAGAAATGAAAGAGCAGTGTAGTAAGTATTACACAGGGTTTGTGGAAGCACAGATAAAGCACTGGTGAAGGCTTTTCAGAGGAGATGGCTCTTAAAGAATTATAGAAGCTAGCCTGGAGACGAAAATTGAAATGAAGATGTGGCAAAGAATCAAGCAGAGGGGAAAATACATGCAAGAACATAGAGGCTAATCTAGGCAACAGTTTTAATATATTGGGCCATAGAATAGAAAGGAAGGAGAGATATAGGTAGAAGCAAGTCTGGAGGCCAATCAGAGGCACTAGTTTGAGAGCCTAGCCTGTTGTTCTATATATAGTAGTCTCCACTTATCCATAGGGATATGTTCTAAGACCCCCAGTAGATGGCTAAAACTGCAAATAGTACCAAAGCCTATATATACTATGTATTTTTCCTATACATACATACCTATGATAAAGTATAATTTTAAATTAGTCAATAAGAGATTAACAGAAATAACTAATAACAAAAGAATATTATAATTATATATTATAATAAGTTATTTAAAATTTATGAATTGTTTATTCTAGAATTTTCTATGTAATATTTTTGGACCATGGCTGACCACAGGTAACTGAAACTTCAGAAAATAAAAACACAGATAAGCGGGGACTACTGTATAGAGTTAAGCCTTGAACTCAGAATGGCAAACTCGTAAAACATGAGGAGTTCCAGCCTACAGTTATGTATAGTTTGTCCTACACATTATTATTTTGAATTTAGTGGCCAATATTTTAAAAATTAAAAATTTTCACACCAATTCCAGAATCCTAGCTTTTCTTGAAATGCCAGAATATTGCACCTTACCAAGCCACTGTGTCTATAACAGCCATCATCTGAGCAGGAGTTGTCCCTGTAAAACAGGGCTTTTGCTCTTCAGTTTATCAGAGTCTCCAATTTAACTGTTTCACTGATCATTTCATGGTTAATCCCCAAACACTGATTTGACAAGGAGGTGGCAAGGTTTGGGATTTGAGCCTTTCTTCTTAAAGTCCATACTCTTACCTAGAACATGATTAATGCCCAGTACAAAAAAGGTACTCCATGACACCTATTTGAAGAACGAACATACTCAAACCATTCATTGTCTCCTATCAGGTCTTTCCCTCTGACTCTACTTTGGCAAATGCTGTCCTATCTTTCAAGGTCCAACTCAGATACTGCCTCCTTCATGAAGCCTTATCTAATTTCGTGGTCCCCATCTTAACAGCTGTGACCTATTCTGTAGCTATGGGATAGAGAATAAGAGGGCAGCAGAACTATCATGAAGAGTAGTATTGGGTGGTGGAAGCAATAGGATGATTAGAGCTCAGTTAATAGAAGGGAAAAATATTAGGTTTGAACTTAGGAATTTATGTATCTGAGTGGGGAGTACACAAATAGTAGAAGCTGGGAGAACTTTAAAAGAATTAAAATAGACCCCATTTTTTCCTTGCTTAAAACTTTGTCTCCTTTATTTTTATTCTGTCATCTTGTTTTTTTTTTAATTTTCTTCTTCTTCATTCCCTGTACCTCAAATGACATTAATCAGTTTACACACAACTCACAGCCTTACACAGATTTTGAAAAAAACTGTTCTCACAGCAACCAAAAAGAGTTGATCCCAAGGAAGAATCATCTCATAAAAACCTTAAATCTTACATAAGCTCAAGGAGTTAGCTAATGTTGAAGAGTTTATTCCCTGATGCACAGCAATTGAATAAACTCTGTAACCTCTATTTGAGTCACTTTATATTTGTCCTTGCACTTTTGGTGCCATGAAGTTTGAATAGGCCTTTGAGCCCACTAAAGTTTCAGGTAAGGACAGAGAAAGCCTAAAAACCTTCTTCCTCCCTTCTTGGAGACTCCTATAGTGTTAAATGTTTAATTCTTTTCCTATCCATGTGATGCTTTTTTGGTGTAACATCAAAGTTTCAAATTGTGATTCTTTGACAGGGATAGCCTATTGTCTGACCGAAATCATTCCCCTCTATTTTTCTTTTGTTTTTTTGGGATTCTCTGACATTTCTATATTCTGGGATCAGAGAATTAGATGATGGTTGTAAGGTAGGACAAGGCCTTCTTCTATGTTGGACCTTTTCTTGTAATGAGCTAAAAACATGACTTTAAATAAGACAATTTTCACCTGCAGTGCTTCATTTGGGAGTCTTAGGATATGTCAAGACTCATACATATGCATATAATGCCTTAGAACAAAAAGGAAGATAGCTAATTTACAATACGCCACAGTTTTTCACTGGCAAAAGGAAGCTGAAAAAAGTGTCTCAGTGGTAGTGTCCTTGCCTAGCATGTGTGAGGCACTGGGGTTGATTCTCAGAACCACATAGAAATAAATAAAATAAAATAAAGATGTTGTGATATCTACAACTTCAAAAATACTTTTATAAAAAAGCAGAAAAAAGTAATACAATTAAGAAAAATTCCAGTTTTAGATATTGGGTCTTTTCTTTAAAGAACCTTCTCCAAGGATCTCCTCCTGTCTAACTATTTCTGCTGTTTAAGACCCTCCTCATCTGCTCTCTCTCCTTTGTTCTGCTGGTTTTTTTCTTTCTTTTCTTGACTACCTCTCACCTTTTGACCCATACATCTACCATTTCAGATATGCAAATGCTCCAGAGATAGGAGAAATTCTCTTAAAGGGGATTTGTGAATATTTTCCCTAAGAAATAACTTACACCCGTCAACAAGGGTATGCTAAATCTGTCTCAGCAAGGAAACAAGACACTCAAGTTCTTTGCCAGATTTAACAAATAAAAATAATTAAAAATTTGAGTTTCAGATAAGTGAGCAATATTTTTACATAACTATACCCCATGAAATGTTTTGTACACACTTATACTACCAGAGGACTCATTGTTTATCTGATATTCAAATTTTAAAAAATATTTATTTAATTGTAGATGAACACACTGTATCTTTATTTATTTTTAAGTGGTGCTAAGGATTGAACCCAGTGCCTTACACACGTGAGGCAAGCACTTTACCACAAAGCTACAGCCTCGGCCCCTCAATTTTTAAAAAATAATTATTTTTTAGTTGTAGTTGGATACAATATTTTATTTATTTATTTATTTATTTATTTATTTATTTATTTATTTTTATATGGTGCTGAGGATTGAACTCAGGACCCTGCACGTGCTAGGCAAGCACTCCACCACTGAACCACAACTCCAGCCTCCTGAGATTCAAATTTAACTGTATTATATCTCACAGCCCTATATAGGTTGCTCAATCTAAAGCAAAGTGATTCTCTTCCTCCAATGAAGGCATCCCCTAGTATCCATAATCCTCTTTGTATCAGCAAGGACAAATAATTCTTTTTATTTACAAATGGTCATCCTCTTTTTTTAGTAGACACTAGAGCCACAATCCCACAATTCCTTCTAGTTTTCCTCTCAACTTTCATCAGAATAATAACCTCAGTGGTGGCATTTACCAGTGAAATACATACACTCCCTCTCTCTAACCCTTTGCTTATCTCTTTGGGATGCTTAATTTCTGAACATGTTTTTCTCTTTATTCCTTCCACCCTCCCTAACCTATTCAGACTAGAACTTGTAAAGCAGAAAGGGCATGCAAGATCAGGAACCATGGAACAAGAATAAGGCACTCAAAGAAGGTTTATTAAGGGCGCTCCGGGGTGAGGTTCACAGGTTCTTGAAAGGGTGAGGGCCATGGAAGTTGTGGGCGGGAAAGGCAAGAACAATGCTAATAAGGGAAGCAGTCACAGATAACAGATTGGCTGAGCCAGTTTTGGGGTATTGTGTCTGTCGTGGGTTGGTCAGGGCTGATGTGAGATGACAGGGCAATTGCTTCAGCTGGTGGGAACCCCTGGTCCTTGGGTCTGTTGACACGTCAGCTTCTGATTGGCCATTCCTCAGGCAGATGGAAAGTCCCCGCCCACAGCCTCCATGAAAGGGGAGGGGGAAGGGAAGGCTGTCGACCCAACACTTGTGGTTGAATGTGCAGCTACTATTAGGTGTATACCCAAAGGACTTTTTTCTTGTTCTTTCATCCTCTGATGACTCAATATGCTATCTTATCATGGCTTCCCTCAACGACTGTGCATTATCAAGGCCTCTATTCCCTTCATTTTGTAAAGCCACAAGGTTTCACTTAAGCCCAGTTATGGTTTGAACCTATAAATGTCCTCCAAAATGTTCATGTTTTGAAAGCATGATCCCCGATGAAGAAAGGTTCAGAGGTGGGGCTTTAGGGAAATGATGAGAGCTGTAACCTCATCAGTGGATTAACCCATTTTATGAATTAGTAATCTGAATGGACTACTTAGTGGCAACTGTAGGTAGGAGGGGCATGGCTGGAGAAAGTTGGTCACCAGGTGTGTGCCTTTAGCAATTATATTTTGTTCCTGGTTCCGTGCTCTTCCTCTGCTTCCTAGCTGCCATGAGTTGAGGGGCTCTCCTCTACCACACCCTTCCACCATGATGTTTTCCTTGGAGTCAGTTAGACATGGACTGAGACCTCTCAAACCATGAGGCTAAAATAAATTTGTTCTCATCTAAATTGTTCTTGTCAGGTATTTTGATCACAGCTATGAAAAGCTAACTGATACAAGCCCCTTCATACTTCTCTCAAATTTTCAACCACAATCTCTAAGATTTACAATTTCCCTAATTCCTTACCTTGATCCAATAGTACATAACTCTCTCTTGTGTTTACCTGATCTAACCTCTTCTCAAGAGGACTCTATCTCTTGGAAACTTTGACTATAGAAGGACATACAGTTTGTAAGGAAAATTATTTCCCCAGACCCAGATTCACTAAGCCATAATATATTGTAGGAAGACAAATTCCTATAAGCAGACAGAAGTACAACCATTCCAAAATTCCCTCATCCTATCAAAGAAGGAAAATTCAGAGGATTTCTAGGACTTCAGGTATTGCAGATGGTGGGTTCTGAACTTTTCTGGATAGGTGGATAACTATGTATATGATAACTAAAAATAGCATCTCTGAGCCCTTACAAAATAGCCTTTGTCTAACTCAAGGCCTCCCATTTTGGGTGATCCACAAAATATACCAAGACTTTTTTCTGTTTATACATGAAAGGGATGCTCAAGCTCTTAACATTTTTTATTTTAGACACATCCTGGGAATCGGAGACTCATTGGGTACTGGCTAAATGTAGTTATCTGTAGCTTCATTTAATCCCAGGGTAACCTTTCACCTTTTGGTACCTAATGAAATTCAGACCCTTTTCCTCACCCAAAATAGTCAACAATTCTCTGCTTCTAGATTCATTTACTGCTAACTGAAGTTTCTACCTTTAGTTCACATCAGTATGTATAGGAATCTATAGGAGAACTCATTTTAGGAATTGAGATATAATTTGTATACCATAAAATGTATTCTTTAATAATACTATTTAGTGGATTTGGTATTATCACAATGTTGTACAACCATCACTACTAATTTCAGAACATTTTATTATACTAAAGATCAAACCCTTACCCATTAAACGATCATTCCTCATTTCCCCCCTGGCAAACACTTGTCTGCTTTCTGTCTTTATAGATTTGCCTGTTTTGGATATTTCATATAAAAGTAATCACAGGGCTGGGGATTTGGCTCAAGCGGTAGTGTGCTCGCCTGGCATGCGTGCGGCCCGGTTTCGATCCTCAGCACCACATACAAACAAAGATGTTGTGTCTGCCAATAACTAAAAAATAAATATTAAAAATTCTCTCTCTCCCCCTTCTCTCTCTCACTCTCTTTAAAAAAATAAAATAAAAGTAATCACATACTGAATGATCTCCATGTTTGGCTTCTTTCCCTTAATACACTGTTTTCAGTAGTTATTCATGTTGTAGCGTGTATCAGTAATTTATTCCTTTTTCTTGCTAAATAATTTTCCATTGGATGGAAATACCACTTTTGTTTATCCACTTATCAGTTGATGAGTATATACCTAGGAGTGGAATACTGAGCCACATCCCCAGCCCCATTTTGTATTTTCTTTAGAGACAGGGTCTTACTGAGTTGCTTAGCACCTAGCTTTTTGCTGAGGCTGGCTTTGAACTCTCCTCCTGCCTCAGCTTTCTGGGATTACAGGTGTGTGCCACTGTGCCCTGCTCTGTTTATCTTTTTGAAGAACTGCTGAACTTTTTTCCATAGTGTCTGCACCATTTTATATATCTAGAGCATTGTATGAGGGATCCAACTTCTCCATGTCCTCAGCATTTCTCTAATTGTAATATAGCTATCTAATGTATACACCTCAAGGAGGTATCTCATTGCAATTTTGACTAGCCTTTTCCAAATAATGAAACATGGGTATTATTGGCCATTTGATTATCTTCTTTGAAAAAATGTCTACTCAAACCCTTTGTCTATTTTAAAATTGAATTGTATTTTTTAAAAAGATTTGTAGTTGTAGATGGACAGAATGCCTTTATTTTATTCGTTTATTTTTATGTGGTACTGAGAATTGAACCCAGTGCCTCACACATGCTAGGCAAGCGCTCTACCACTAAGCCACAACCCCAGCCCAAATTGAATTGTATTTTTATTGCTAAACTGTGAGAGTTTTTGTGTATTATGGAAACTAGACCATTATCAGATATATGGTTTGCAAATATTTTCTCCCTTTTTGTCAGATCTTTTCATTTTCTTGATAGTGTCCTTTGACACTCCGAAAGTTTTTATTTTAATATATTTCAAGTTTTTCTTCCATTGCTGTGAATTTTCTGGGACAATAAGAATGTTCAGGAATTAGGTAGTTGATGATTGTACATTTTTAATATACTAAGAACTATTCAATTGAACATTTTAAAATGGTTAAAATAGTGGATTTTCTGTTATGCGAATTTTATCTTAAAACTTTAAGTTTTTTTAAAAAAACTGGACATTTACAACAATGTTTACATCAAGAAGGCCTATGTATATGTAGTAAAGTGTGTAAAGTCCAGCTTAGAAATACTGACTTGGAAGTGATTGACAAAGCCTGAAGGTGAAGCTCTTGGAGTAGGCAGAATCACTCAGGGAGTGTTTGTTTGGTACCAGGGATTGAACTCAGGGGCACTAGACCACTGAGCCACATCCCCAGCCATATTTTGTATTTTATTTAGAGACAGGGAGTGTTTTTGAGTCAGGGCAGAAATGAGGTCAGAATAATGAAGAGGCAGTTGTTTAAGGAATAAATACAGGAAAAGAGTCTGCAAATGAAGCAGAGGAAGAGCAGCAGGAGGGGTAGAAGGTAAATAAGGAGCAAGATAGAAGCAACAATCACCTGACCACTAAAACTCCTATGTGACCTTAACCATGTCAGTTTCTCCTCTAAACCTTAGTGTCCATGTTTATCATTACTTGGTTGTCCTTTACAAGAATTTTAGAGCTGCCCCTTTAGAGAGTACTTATACTAGGTATCTCGACCTTGACACTGTCAACATTTTTTTAATTTTAATTTTTTAGTTGTTGATAGAATTTTTTTTTTTAATTTATATGTGGTGCTGAGGATCGAACCCAGTGCCTCACACATGCTAGACAAGCACTCTACCACTGAGCCACAACCTCAGCCCCCTTGACACTATTAAGTTTTGAAGCAGTATAGTTCTTTGTGGTAGGGGGCAGTCATATAGGATGTTTAGCAATATCTATGGCCTCAACCCACTAGATGTCAGTAGCAACCCTGCAGTCATGACAACCAAACTACCTCTACACATTACAAATGTCTTCCCAGGGAAAAAAGTGATCTCCACTGATATGCATAATCTTCTCAGCTCTGAAATCCAAGTGGTGATGAACCTCAGGCAGAAAATTAAAAAAGGGTCTGGAACTCCAAAAAAGGGTCTGGAAGGGGGTATATATTTCACAGTTTACTAGCATGTGGTGGTAGTTGAAGCCATAAGCATGGATGGAATCAGTCAGAGACAGTGTGAAGTATCAAAAGAGATGAGGAACCAGGACAGGGCCCTAAAGAGCAGTGACTTTTAAGGGAGAAGCTGAAAAGAGAATTCAGAGATGTGGGAATAATAATTCTACTATTGCCACTAGTATTATTTACTACAACTAGTCATGTGCAAAAGATTGTACTAAATGGTTTACTGAGCCACAGTAAACCATTTTGTAAATGGTTTACAAATTTATTATTTAATACCAAACAAAACTTTACAAAGTAGCCATTATGTTCCCATTTTACTGAGAAGGAAACTGAGGCTCAGAGATTTGAAAACAACCTGCTTGAGTTTATGCTGCTAGCTGGTGGCAGAGTTGGGATTCAAACCCAGATTTGTCTGCCTTTGCAGTTCACATGCTTGTTGCCAAGAAATCTAGGAAAGATTGGTCCTGATATCCAAGAGGTGATGGAATGTAAGGAAAAACAGAGTAATCCATAGTATAGTATCAAATACAGACAAATAGTTTGGTCAGGTCAGATAAATACAGAAAATCATGCAAGAGATTAGCAACAAGGATAACATAGACAACCTTGGTGAGAATAGTTTCAGTAGATGGTGTGTTTTCTATAAACAACAGAATAGAGAAAGGGGAGAAGACAAGTGGAAACAGTGAATGGAGATTATTCAAAAACTTCATATTTGAAGGGAAAGAGAGATATAGGGTAGTAACTACAGGGGAAGTAGATGACCTAATATCTAAGGAGGTTATTTTTTTCTTATTTCAAAAGTTACTTGTTACTCTCAAGTTGCATCCATTTACCAACAAATGCCATGCTTTCATTCTGCTTTAAGTCTGAGTAATATTTCATTGTTTATATATACCACATTTTCTTTTTTCCATTCTTTCGTTGAAGGGCACCTAGGCTGGTACCATACCTTGGCTATTGTGAATTATACTGCTATACACATTGAATGTTTTCTCTGATATGTGAAAGCTAGTTAAAAATAAAGGGGTGAGAAGGGGGGAGAGAAAGGAAAACAGGGTGGTTCCACCAAAATAGAAGAAATAATTGCTGACTGGATAAAGAAGATTGTGTGGGAGGAAGGAAGGATGGAATAATGGAAGAACAGTGGAATGAATCTGACCTAACTTTCTTGTGGACATATATGAATATACACACAATGAATCTCACATCATGCACATCCATAAGACACTAACTTAAAAACAAAAGAGAAAATAAATAAAAGTACATGGCATAAAGACCTGTAGAGTAAAGGATAGGGAACAGGGGAGGGAGGAGGGAGGAAAAAGGAAGTACTGGGAATGGATTAGAGCAAATTATATTCCATGATTTTATAATATTGTCAAAATAAGTCCTAATGTTATATATAACCAAAAGAAACAATAAAGAGGGGAAATAGTTACATGTATAGCCAGGCATAGTGCCACATGCATGTAATCCCAACTACTTGGAATGTTGAGTTACTAGAATCACAAGTTTGAAGCCATTTTCATCAGCATAGCAAGAACCTGTCTCTTAAATATAAAAATAAAAAGACTGGGGATATAGGTCTGTGGTACAGCACCCTTGGACTTAATCCCCAGGACCACAAAAATAAATAAATAAAATACATAAAACAATAAAATATAAAATTTATATTTTATATAAAACCATGTAGAAGGTTTAGAAGATAATAAATAAAAGGTACCCCACAAACCAGAAGTATTTATGGGTAACATTTTGTATTTTGGTATTTATCTTCCTGGTCTGAATTTGTCCTATACACATGAAGCCACACTTTTACAAAAATGAAATCAAACCATATACAATGTTTTGTAACTTGTGTTTTAGTTAAATATGTTGTAGACACTTTGCCATGTTAATAAATGTTCTATGTAAGCATCATTGTAATAGCTACCTCTACAGACTATATTGAAACATCGTTTCTCTGACTGTCAGCATCTGTGCTCTTCTCTCCTCCCCTTCTCTTTTCTTACTTTCCTCACTCTTTCTTTCTCTCCCACACCAAGAAAAGCTATTTTACAGTGGAAGTGTCATTAATTCAGTAAAAATAAAAATACATAATTGCAGAAAATATTGGAGAAACACTTGTTTGAAAGAATAATTTTGTTTTTTTAAAGCTGAATTATACTTGAGCATATTCATGCTGTGTGTGTGTGTGTGTGTGTGAGAGAGAGAGAGAGAGAGAGAGAGAGAGAGAGAGAGTGAGAGAGAGGCAAAAAGAACTAGTAGAAAGAAAAAGTTTGAATATATATAGCTGGGGGTGATGGCAGGGAAGGAGGGTCATCAAATAATGGCTCAAAATTCTTAGGAAAGAATAAAAGTACAAAGCATAGGTGGCATGACTAACTTTAAATGCCTATAAGTTTGTGAGGGGTGTATATGTTTGGGTAGCAAGAAGTTGAGGTTATTTCTGGCCTCTATACTTATGGTTTAGTAGGAGTCTAGGTTATCTGCTGAAAGACGCGGAGGTGGGGGAGGTATTTGGGAAAAAAGGCAAAAGGCTAACATGGCTTCTTGGGTGAATGGAAAAGTGGGAGAGAATGCTGACAATGGACACATGGATTCATGACTATGTAAAGCCCTGTTGAAAATATGCAATTGACATTCATAGAAGGTAGAAATTTCGGTGTAACATTGTGCAATAGCAACTGCCATTGTGCAAGGGTAATGGAGAGACAGGGATGAAACAGTTGAAAATAAGATAGGGTATGGGAGATAATGGAGGGATCAAAGGATTAGGGGATTAAATGAATTATAAGGATAGCTTTAATAACGATAAAGACTAGAGAAATAGAAGGATTGGGTCAGAGAAGTAGAGCTCTAGCTACCAAGGATGCTGCTGCTCCAGGTCACAAGGATTGAGATTGAAATTAACTCATCTGGAATCAATGCCATTCCAGAGACATACCAGTACAAAAAGTGTAACCCATGCGTTTGCCCCCATGTTAATCCAAGTAGACAAGAGACTACAGAATTGTGAGAATGCTGGCCATTAAGCCTAGTTTCCACCCTCCTGCAAGCGTCTGTTGAGGCTACATCTATAGGCCCCCTCATCCAAGTTGCCATCACTCTTCCTTCTCCTGGTACCTATCTGCCTTTCTGCCATTATCTCCAAAATACCATGTAATTTCTTGCCCCTGCTCCAGTCTGCCATTCCCACCTGAGGCCCAGAAAATTTCCTCTGTATGTCCTGAAACATGGTGAAGTGTCACATATTAAGCAAACTCTCCTAAATGCTCACACTCATTGAGCATTCCTTTCACTTCTTAAGCTTTATTAAATCCTGGTGGTTTCCAGTGCAGCCTTCCAGAGTATTTTTTTTTTTGTCCTCAGAGAAACATGAAGGGTGAATTGCTTCCTGCTTCTCCCCATCTCTTCTTTCAGACCATTACTTCCCTATGCTTCTGACACAAAAATGAACACGATAAATCCCAAATCTGATCCTTTCAGGCTTTTCAATTATATCCTATTCCCCTCTTAGTCACTCATGAATTTACCTTTGATTACTCTCATACATTTATCATTTATCAATGGCTTTGAGTCCTGGTTCACAGTCTTTCTTCCTATCTCAAGCTCTGCTACTAAACTGACTGATTTCAACATCCCCAAGGATAACCCATCTGATATATTGCCACTCAGTTCCTTGACCTCTGCAACTCAAATGACCTCTTTCATCTTAGCCACACCTAAGGTCTTATTACCTAAAGCTGCCTCACTCTAGAAACAGAATTAGTCAACATCACAAATTCAAGCATCGAAACTTCTAGCCACAACTGCTAACACTCTGATCATTCCTGAGCTCCTCAAGTCCATGGATCCCTCTACTTCTTCCAACTCTATCAAAGCCCTTCATTTTTATTTTCCTCATCATTTAGCTTAGATTTCATGGTTCATCATTTCAATAACATTCTTGCCAGTAGTCCAGGTTACCTTGTCTTAAATTCGTTTTGTAAAGCCCCCACCTTGTTGAACCTTATTCTCTCTGAGCACTGCTAAAGAAATTCACACAGCAGGGCATAATGTTTACAAGAAGTTCAAGATCAACAATCCTAAATAGGTACACAACACTACTACATTGCTGTGATTAACTCATTCTCCAGAACAAATGTTTCAAACTCTTTGCCTCTTCAAACCCTGATTCTTTCTAATGTACCTCCCTTCTCCCCTCATACCTTCCCCTGCTTACACCTATTTTTTTACATCAAAGAGAAAATTTTACATTTCCATCCTCATCTTATTCTCTTTGAATAAGATTTTGTGTTTGAAAAGTAGTTACTACTTCTCTCTAGTGACAATCCCTGTATGTGTCTTTCAAGAGCCTTAAAACAATTGCTGATCCTTTATCTTTCCTCTCTGTTCACCTTTTCCCTTTCCACTGCATCTTTCCAAACAGGTCTAAATATATTGAAGTGTTTCCATTAAGAACAAAATAAAACAACATTAAAACTTGTTTAACCTTGCACTTGACTCAAGATACCATCCCCCACTTCATAGCTAAACTTCTTTAAAGAGTTGTTTCTACTTACTATGATTGTTTCTTTGCCTCTTGTTTACATCTCAGCTCACTTCTATCTGGTTTCTAGCTCCTTTACTATGGCAAAGTAGCTCTTGTTCTGGTCACAATGACCTCCATATTGTCAAACTTAATGGACATTTTTTATTTGACTTGACTTCTTGGCAGCATTTGGTTCAATTAATCACTTCTTCCTTTTTGAACTCTTTGCCACCCTTGGCTTTTTAAATTGAATTTATTATTTGGAGATGATTATAGATTCACATGAATTTAGAAGAGGTAATACAGAGAAATCTCATGTACCTCTGCCTAGTTTTCTCCAAGGGGAACATCCTGCAAAATTATAGTACAATATCATATTCAAAATACTGACATTGATACAGTCCAGATTCAGAACAGTCCCACCAACACAAGGACCTTTAATGTTTCTTATTATGGACAAACTTCTGTCCCATATCCTGTCACAAACATTCCTATCTCTTTTCTTAACCTCTGGCCACCACTAATATTTCCCCCATTTCAAAAATGTTATATAAATGGAATAATAAAGCTGGACCACTTTAATTTTTTCCCTCTCAGCATGTACAATAATTTGTTTAATCATTCAACCTTTGAAAAAATGGCAGGATTGTTTCCACTTTGGGGTTATTATGAATAAAACTACAATGAATATTCACATACTGGTTTTCATGTCAACATAAATTTTCATTTCTCTGAGAAAAATAGCCAGAAGTTCAATTTCTGTGTCATATAGTACTTTTGTGTTTAGTTTTATAAGACACTGCCAAACTGTTTTCCAGAGTGGCTACACCTTTTTACATTTCCACCAGCAATATATGAGTTTTGTATTGAGTCTCTGTATCATCACAAGCATTTGGTGGTGCTGGAATGTCCCCCAAATGCTCATGTGTTAAAAAAAATTGGTGCTCAGCTGGTGCAATTAGAAGATGGTGGAAACTTTAATAGGTAAGGAGAGGTGGAGTCTAGTGAGAAGTCTTAGGCTATTAAAGCCATGCCTTTGAGAGGGATTATGGAACACTGGTCTCCTCTCTATTTTTTTGCTGCCATGAGGTGAATGGTTTGGGCATTCTCTGCTACCATAATGTACTGCCTTGCCACAGGCCCAAAAGCAATGAGGCCAACCAATCATGGACTTTAATCTGCAAAACTGCAAGCCTTTCTCTTTATAAACTAATTATCTCAGTTATCTTTTACAGTAATGGAAAGCTAACACATCGTTTTTTATTTTAGCCATTCTTATAGAAGTGTAGTGATATATATATTTTTTATGTTGCTGGGGATTGAACCATGGCCTTGTGCATGTGAGGCAAGCACTCTACCAACTGAGCTATATCCCGAGCCCTGTAGTGATATCTTGTTGTGGCTTTATTTGTAGTTCTCTAATGGCTAATGATGGTCAATATCTTTTTATGTGCTTATGTGTCCTCTATAATCCTCTTCTGTGAAATATGTTTTCATGTCTTTTGCCCATTTTTGGATTGAATAATCTGTTTTTATACTATTGAGTTTTTTTAAAAAATAGATGTTAACGGACCTTTATTTTATTCATTTATTTATATGCGGTACTTAGAATTGAACTCAGTGTCTCACATATGCTAGGCAAGCACTCTACCACTGATCCACAACCCCAGTCTCTAATGTTGAGTTTTAACAGCTCTTTATATGTTTTAGATTAGTCTTTGGTCAGATATGTAGTTTGTCAGCATGTTTTTCCTGTTCTCTAGCTTGCCCTTTTAACAGGGTGCTTCACAGAACAAAAGTTTTACACTTTAATGGGGTCCAATTTTCCTTGTGCATTTGGTGTTAAATCTAAGAAATTTTACCTATCTTTAGATTACAAAGATTTTTTTCCTGTGCTTCCTTCTAGAGTTTTATAGTTTTAAATTATGTCCATGATTCTTTTTAATTTTGTATGAGTGAAGTTGAGATTAGAGTATATTTTTTCTTTTGACCTATGAATGTCCAATTACTCTGATATCATTTGTTTAAAATCCTATCTTTCCTCTATTGAATTGTTTTTGCATTTTTATAAGAAAAAAGAAGTTGGGCATATTTCTGTGAATCTATTTATTGGTTTTTAATTCTGTTTCAAAGATCTATGCATATATCCCTCCTTCAAAACCACATTGTCTTGGTTACTATAGCTATACAGTAAGCCTTAATCGATGATCTATGTTTTGTTCACCATTGTATCCTCTGAGCCTTGCACCGCACCTAGCAAATGAAAGATACACAATACATTTTTAAAAATATATCTGAGGTGCAGCAGTTAAGTGTGAAAAGAATGTTGAGAACTATGTTGTCTAATACAATTTTTGTGATAATGGAAATTTTCTCTCTGCATTATCTGAAATGTTGGTCATTAGTTCCATGAGGGACTGATTTTAAATTTTTATTTAATATAATTTAATTTAAGTTTAAATAACTACCTGTGGCTAGTGGCTCCTGCATTAGGCTGCACAACATTAGAGGGTAGCCAAGAAAGTGTGTGAATAAAACAGAGACAAGTTAAAGTAACTGGGCTTTAAGTCAGGAACTGCTAGGACAAAGGTTTGGATAAATATACTAGATGGGCATTTAAGCTCCCTGGGATAATCACATGAATGTTGAAGAGGAAGTCTGTATATTAGAGGCTGAAAGACCTGGATCATTTTGGGAGCATGCCCAGTGTCTAGGCAATAGACATAAGGTACAGTAAGTGATTGATGCAATTGGCATGTGCTTAACATTGTGTTCCCACATGGCAGAGAAACAATGGTCTGGAAGCTGCCTCAGAAAATCAAGAAGATGTCAGTCCTTCCTCCAGTCCTTATAGTAAAATGCCCTTAACTCTGCACTGTACTATAAGGAGTGTCCCTGGAGAAAAGCCAGAGTCAGTGCAAGGAGGTGAAAATAACATTCAACAAGGATGATGTAGGAGAGCTTTTTCATCACTCAACAAAGGACCTGAGAAACTTAGTGGAAATGTCTGTGAAAAAAAGGGAGACATGTGAAAGAAGGGCTGAGGAGAAGCAACATAAAATAGTATGAGAATGTAGGAGATGATTGAGGCAATGCTTCTCTTCAAAACTCTGCTGAGGTGGCAATAAGCTGGCCTACTGGTCTCTTTGGAAAAAATTCTGTTGCCCTGATTATATACCTTTTGAACCTTATTTTGCAGGAAGATAACTTTGTGCAACCATGCAAATCATATTAGACTTATTTTAAAAATAAAACTTAACATTTTGTATAATAAATATTTATTGTGGTAAAACCCATATCACATAAAATGTACCATTTTAAGTATTTTAAAGTGTATCATTCAGTGGCACATAATACATCCATAATGAATAAATGGTTTTAAATAAAAAAGAGTGGTGGTAGTGGGTACTTGTGGTGGTGGCCAATGAAGGGACTCTGATGGGTTTCACTGTTGTCAAGATTCCAAGTGAAGTGAAGGTCAGGAGCCACACTGCCTCAGATTCAATGCTGGCTAAGGGACAGGTGATACTGAAGTAGCTGGTGGTTTATAGGCACTGTGTTGGTTCAGTTCACTCAGAAAGACAAGTCAATGTTGAGTCCAGCTTTCTCCTTCTGCCTCTGAAGAGCTCAATTACACACTATTCTGAGTTACAGAAGTAATTAACTCTATCTGGGGATGGTGGCACACACCTCTAATCCCAGCAGCTTGGGAGGCTGAGGCAGGAGGATTGCGAGTTCAAAGCCAGCCTCAGCAAAAGCAAGGTGCTAAGCAACTCAGTGAGACCCTGTTTCTAACTAAAATACAAAACAGGGCTGGGGATATGGCTCAGTGGTCAAGTGCCCCTGAGTTCAATCCCTGGTACCCCCTCCCAAACAAAAAGAAGCAATTGACTCTCCATTACTCTTGATTCCTTATGCATTCAATGAATTAATACCTCCAGAGTTATCACAAGGATTAAATATATGTAGAATTTATCAGCAGAGGGCCTGATACATTGTATCTATATCAATAGATACTAGCTATTATTGTGTTATGGTACTGATCCAATTCTGTTTTTTTTTTATTTTTATTGTTGGTAGTTCAAAACATTACACAGTTCTTAATATCATATTTCACAGTTTGATTCAAGTGGGTTATGAACTCCCGCTTTTACCCCGTATACAGATTGCTGTATCACATCAGTTACCCTTCCATTGAATGACATATTGCCATTCTAGTGTCTGATGTATTCTGCTGTCTATCCTATTCTCTACTACCCCCCCTCCCCTCCCCTCCCCTCCCCTCTTCTCTCTCTACCCCCTCTACTATAAATCATTTCTTCCACTTGTATTATTCTTCTTACCCCTCCTTTCCTCTTATATGTAATTTTGTATAACCCTGAGGATCAACTTCCATTTTCATGCAATTTCCCTTCTCTCTCCCTTTCCCTCCCACCTCTCATCCCTGTTTAATGTTAATCTTCTTCTCTAGCTCTTCGTCCCTACCCTGTCCTTAGTTACTCCCCTTATATCAATGAAGTCATTTGGCATTTGTTTTTTAAGGATTGGCTAGCTTCACTTAGCATAATCTGCTCTAATGCCATCCATTTCCCTCCAAATTCTATGATTTTGTCATTTCTTAATGCAGAGTAATACTCCATTGTGTATAAATGCCACATTTTTTTTATCCATTCATCTATTGAAGGGCATCTAGGTTGGTTCCACAATCTTGCTATCGTGAATTGTGCTGCTATGAACATCAATGTAGCAGTGTCCCTGTAACATGCTCTTATTAGGTCTTTAGGGAATAGACCGAGAAGGGGAATAGCTGGGTCAAATGGTGGTTCCATTCCCAACTTTCCAAGAAATCTCCATACTGCTTTCCAAATTGGCTGCACCAATTTGCAGTCCCACCAACAATGAACAAGTGTACCCTTTTCCCCACATCCTCTCCAGCATTTGTTGTTGGACTTCCTAATGGCTGCCAATCTTACTGGAGTGAGATGGTATCTTAGGGTGGTTTTGGTTTGTATTTCTCTGATTGCTAGCCATGGTGAGCATTTTTTCATGTACTTATTGATTGATTGTATTTCCTCCTCTGAGAAGTGTCTGTTCAGGTCCTTGGCCCATTTGTTGATTGGGTTATTTGTTTTCTTATTGTCTAGTTTTTTGAGTTCTTTGTATACTCTGGATATTAGGGCTCTATCTGAAGTGTGAGGAGTAAAGATTTGTTCCCAGGATGTAGGCTCCCTGTTTACCTCTCTTATTGTTTCTTTTGCTGAGAAAAAACTTTTTAGTTTGAGTAAGTCCCATTTGTTGATTCTAGTTGTTAACTCTTGCGCTATGGGTGTCCTATTGAGGAATTTGGAGCCCGACCCCACAGTATGTAGATCATAGCCAACTTTTTCTTCTATCAGACACCACGTCTCTGATTTAATATCAAGCTCCTTGTTCCATTTTAAGTTAACTTTTGTGCATGGTGAGAGAAAGGGATTCAATTTCATTTTGTTGCATATGGATTTCCAGTTTTCCCAGCACCATTTGTTGAAGATGCTATCCTTCCTTCATTGCATGCTTTTAGCCCCTTTATCAAATATAAGATAGTTGTAATTTTGTGGATTGGTTTCTGTGTCCTCTATTCTGTACCATTGGTCCACCCGCCTGTTTTGGTACCAGGACCATGCCGTTTTTGTTACTATTGCTCTGTAGTATAGTTTGAAGTCTGGTATCGCTATACCGCCTGATTCACACTTCCTGCTTAGAATTGCTTTTGCTATTCTGGGTCTTTTATTTTTCCATATGAATTTCATGATTGTTTTATCTATTTCTACAAGAAATGCTGTTGGGATTTTGATTGGCATTGCATTGAGCTTATAGAGAACTTTTGGTAATATCGCCATTTTGATTATGTTAGTTCTGCCTATCCATGAACAGGGTATATTATTCCATCTTCTAAGGTCTTCTTCTATATCTCTCTTTAGGGTTCTGTAGTTTTCATTGAATAAGTCTTTCACCTCTTTTGTTAGGTTAATTCCCAAGTATTTTATTTTTTGGGGGGGGATATTGTGAATGGAGTAGTTGTCCTCATTTCTGTTTCAGAGGATTTGTCGCTGATATACAGGAATGCATTTGATTTATGCGTGTTGATTTTATATCCTGCCACTTTGCTGAATTCATTTATTAGCTCTAATACTTTCTTTGTTGACCCTTTTGGGTCTGCTAGGTATAGAATCATATCATCTGCAAATAGTGATAATTTAAGTTCTTCTTTTCCTATTTTTATGCCTTTAATTTCTTTCGTCTGTCTAATTGCTCTTGCCAGTGTCTCGAGGACTATGTTGAACAGAAGTGGTGAGAGAGGGCATCCCTGTCTTGTTCCTGATTTTAGAGGGAATGCCTTCAATTTTTCTCCATTCAGAATGATGCTGGCCTGCAGCTTATCACAGATTGCTTTTACAATGTTGAGGTATGATCCTGTTATCCCTAATTTTTCTAGAGTTTTGAACATAAAGGGATGCTGTACTTTGTCGAATGCTTTTTCTGCATCTATCGAGATGATCAAATAGTTCTTATTTTCAAGTCTATTGATGTGGTGAATAACATTCATTGATTTCCGTATATTGAGGCAGCCTTGCATCCCAGGGATGAATCCTACTTGATCATGGTGTATAATTTTTTTGATATGTTTTTGAATCCGATTCCCCAGAATTTTATTGAGGATTTTTGCATCTAGGTTCATTAGAGATATTGGTCTTTAGTTTTCTTTCTTTGAAGTGTCTTTGTCTGGTTTAGGCATCAGGGTGATGTTGGCCTTGTAGAATGTATTTGGAAGTTCTCCCTCTTTTTCTATTTCCTGAAATAGTTTGAAAAGTATTGGTGTTAGTTCCTCTTTAAAGGTTTTGTAAAACTCTGCTGTATACCCATCCGGTCCTGGGCTTTTCTTAGTTGGTAGTCTTTTGATGGCTTCTTCTATTTCCTCAATTGATATTGGTCTGTTTAGGTTGTCTATATCCTCCTGACTCAATCTGGGCAGATCATATGACTTAAGAAATTTATCGATGCCTTCACTGTCTTCTATTTTATTGGAGTATAAGGATTCAAAATAGTTTCTGATTATCTTCTGTATTTCTGAAGTGTCTGTTGTGATATTGCCTTTTTCATCCCGTATGCTGGTAATTTGGGTTCTCTCTCTTCTTCTCTTTATTAGCATGGCTAAGGGTCTGTCAATTTTATTTATTTTTTCAAAGAACCAGCTTTTAGTTTTGTCAATTTTTTCAATTGTTTCTTTTGTTTCAATTTCATTAATTTCGGCTCTGATTTTAATTATTTCTTGCCTTCTACTTCTTTTGCTGTGGTTTTGCTCTTCTTTTTCTAGGATTTTGAGATGAAGTATGAGATCATTTATTTGTTGGTTTTTCTTTTTTTGAGGAATGAACTCCAAGCAATGAATTTTCCTCTTAGAACTGCTTTCAATGTGTCCCATAGATTCTGTATGTTGTGTCTGTGTTTTCATTTAATTCTGAGAAGTTTTTAATTTCCTCCTTGATGTCTTCTAAAACCCATTGATCATTTAGTAACCTATTGTTAATTCTCCAAGTGATGCATGATATTTCCTTCCTTCTTTTATCGTTGATTTTCAGTTTAATTCCATTATGATCAGATAAGATGCATGGTATTATCTCTACTCCTTTATATTGTCTAAGAGTTGCCCTGTGACATAATATATGATCTATTTTTGAGAAGGATCCATGTGCTGCTGAGAAAAAAGTGTAACTGCTTGATGTTGGGTGGTATATTCTATATATGTCAATTAAGTCTAGGTTGTTAATTGTGTTGTTGAGTTCTATAGTTTCCTTATTTAACTTTTGTTTGGAAGATCTGTCCAGTGGTGAGAGAGGAGTGTTGAAGTCTCCCATGATTATTGTATGGTAGTCTATTAGACTCTTGAACTTGAGAAGAGTTTGCTTGATGAACATAGCTGCACCATTGTTTGGGGCATATATATTTATGATTGTTATGTCTTGTTGGTGTATGGTTCCCTTGAGCAGTATGTAGTGTCCCTCTTTATCCCTTTTGATTAACTTTGGCTTGAAATCTATTTTATTGGATATGAGTATGGACACTTCTGCTTGTTTCCACAATCCATATGAGTGATATGATTTTTCCCAACCTTTCACCTTCAGTCTATGTATATCTTTTCCTATCAAATGCGTCTCCTGTAGGCAGCATATTGTTGGGTCTTGTTTTGTGATCCATTCAACTAGCCTGTGTCTCTTAATTGGTGAGTTTAAGCCATTAACATTTAGGGTTATTATTGAGATATGGTTTGTTCTTCCAGCCATATTTGTTTATTAATGTTACTAAACATGTTTTTTTTTCCTCTTTGATTATTTCCCCCCCTTTACTGTCCTACCTCCCACTGTTGGTTTTCATTGTTATTTTCTATTTCCTCTTCCTGTAATGTTTTGCCAAGGATTTTTTGAAGAGATGGTTTTCTAGCTGCAAATTCTTTTAACTTTTGATTATCGTGGAAGGTTTTAATTTCATCTTCCATTCTGAAGCTTAATTTCACCGGATACACGATTCTTCGTTGGAACCCATTTTCTTTCAGTGTTTGAAATATGTTATTCCAGGATCTTCTAGCTTTCAGAGTCTGTGTTGAGAGATCAGCTGTTATTCTGATTGGTTTACCCCTAAATGTAATCTGCTTCCTTTCCCTTGTAGCTTTTAAAATTCTCTCCTTATTCTGTATGTTGGGCATCTTCATTATAATGTGTCTAGGTGTGGATCTCTTATGGTTTTGCACGTTCGGCGTCCTGTAGGCTTCTAGGATTTGGGATTCTGTCTCATTCTTCAAGTCTGGGAAGTTTTCTCGTATTATTTCATTGAATAGATTGTTTATTCCTTTGGTTTGGAGCTCTGTGCCTTCCTGTATCCCAATGACTCTTAAGTTTGGTCTTTTAATGTTATCCCATATTTCTTGGATGTTCTGCTCATGGTTTCTTAGCAGTTTTGCTGAGCTGTCTATGTTTTTTTCAAGTTGAAATACCTTGTCTTCATTGTCAGATGTTCTATCTTCTAAGTGATCTACTCTGCTGGTAGTATTCTCAATTGAGTTTTTAAGTTGGTTTATTGTTTCCTGCATTTCTAGGATTTCTATTTGTTTGTTTTTTATTACCTCTATCTCTCTGTGTAATTGATCTTTTACTTCCTGGATTTGTTTTTGTAATTCCTTGTCAAAGTGATCTTTCATTGTCTGATTTTGCTGTCTCATGTCTTCCTTGAGACTCCAGATCATCTGAAGCATGTATATCCTGAACTCTTTTTCTGACATTCCATCTGTTGCAGCTATTACCTCTTCTAAAGTTGAGTTGACCTGCATTGCTTGTGGTCCTTTCTTTCCTTGTCTTTTCATACTGCTCGCGTTTCTTTCTGCTTGGTGAAACTGTTGTGTTTGTGAAATTTTCCCCCTATTTATTTATATTGCTCTTGTATAGTTGGAAAATCTTTCTTGCAGGGCGGGTAGTGGCTATGCTCCTCCTCTAATTAGGGTGATCAGTCTACCACGCTGGTTGGTCGCAGGTCTGCCCACCCTGTGGGCGCGGGTGGCGGCTCTGCTCTGCCCCCACTCCAATTGTGGTGACGTAACTACCATGCCCTCGGGTCGTTGGTCCTGATTCGGATGTGGGCGGCGGCTCTGCTCGGCCCCTACTCCAATTGGTGTGACGTGTCTACTACGCTGGCAGGCCTCTAGGCCTGTTCTGCCGGTGGGTTGCAGGTCTGCCTACCTTGCGGGCTCGGGCGGCAGTTCTGCTCAGCCCCCACTCCAAATGTGGCTAACTAACTGCCTCTCAAATGGGTCGCTAGGCCTTTTCCAGACACGGGTGGCGGCTCTGCTCCACCCCCACTCCAACCAAAGTGACGTGACTGCCTCGGTGCTACGTGTCCACCATGCTGGCAGGCTACCGGGCCTGTTCTGCCAGTGGGTCACAGGTCTGCCTACCTTGCAGGCTCAGAAGTCGGCTCTGCACAGCCCCTACTCCAACTGGGGTAACTTGGCTACCGCGCCGTCGGTCGCTGGTCTTGTTCCAGGCGTGGGCGGCTACTCTCTTCAGCCCCAGCTGCAGTTGGGGTGTTGTGATACCACGCCGGCGGGTCACTTGGCCTGTTCTGGGCGCAGGTGGCAGCTCCACTCTGCCCCTCTGGCCCCCACAGCAGTTACTGCGGGTTTCCCAGCCCTGGGCCGAAGCAGCTCCGGGAGCCAGAGCCCGGCCGCTCCAAGCTCACCGAGCTCGGTGCACGCTCTGCTGGGGGCAGGCTCAAAGACGCAGTCCCCGCGGGTTCCCCTGCCCTGGGCCAAAACTGTTCTGGGAGTCAGAACCCAGCTGCTTCGAGCTTGGTGCACGCTCCACTAGGAACTGGCTTCAATACGCAGTCTCCGCGGGTTCCCCAGCCCTGGGCCAAAGCCGCTCCGGGAACCAGAGCCCGGCCGCTCAGAGCTCAGTTTACGCTTTGCTAGGAGCGAGCCCCAAGGAGTATTCTCCACAGGTTCTCTAGCCCTGAGCCTGAGCGATCTGTCTGCGAGACGCAGGCTAATACCAGCCTGAAATCACCTGTTCCATAGCTGAATGAGCTGAGATCAGTAGAAAACAGGGATGATTACATCAACTCTCCAAGATGGCGGCCGCTGTCCTCCTCCGTGATCCGACTGGTGTCGAGGACTGAACCGGACCACTTCTCTCCTCCGTCTCAAAGCCAGAACTCAGCACTAAGCACGGCCATTGCGCCGCTGGCAGGAGCCCCCAGAATCCGCATCGCTGCACCCCCGCTCCAGCACCTCGCCGCTTCCCAGCACGCGCTGCTGACTCCGGCCGCGGGGTGATCGGCTGATCAGGCTATGCGACCCTCCGTGCGGAGAAATCGACCGCGTCCGAGCCCCCGCAGCTGAAATGGAAATCCCTCCACTAGATTCTGGAGCACCTCAATTTTGCTGGGAATTCCCAACACGACAGCCTTCAGCTGTTTCACCTCGTCTTTCTCCCGCACAGTGACGAGGCGCATGGGGGTGATGCACTCTCTTCGCCGCCATCTTCCTTTCTTAATCCAATTCTGTTTTTTTTAAAGACTTTTAGAACAGTGGTCAAATATCCTCTGTCCAAATAATTTCCTTAAGGGCAGGAACTGTGCATATTCACCTTTTGTATACTCCATAAACCCAGCATAGAGTAGGAAGTATATACATATTTTTCAGATGGAATAATTCTTATATATCCATTCTTCCTTCTTCCTCCAATCCAAGCTGGATTCTACATAAAGAGGTATGGTTATCAATAGCACAAGTTTTGGATCAGATACAGGTTTGAATTTTAGCTCTGCCATTTGCTACCTGTATGACCTTTGACAAATTGCTTGACAGTACTGGGTCTCATATATAACATCCAGAAACTAAATACCTACTTCATAGAATTAAATAAGAGAATATAATAAAGCATAAGGTGTATCCAAAAAAAGTTCTTGAACTGTAATAATTCCTCATGCTATTATTATTATTATTATTATCTTTTTCTGTTTCTTTTATAAAAGAAGGCATACTCTAAGCACTTCCTTAAAGAAGTTGCTTGCTGAGATGGAGCATGATACATTCACATTAGGAAATAGAACATATTGCTGCATCTTCAACTTTTTCAGGGTTAGAATTGAAAAAGCAAGAGAGAGACAGAGACAGAGACACTACCAAATTCTGGCAACTCCAGGTGGAAATGAATCTGGATATGAGGTGGAAAAAAGTTGGGGAAGACCTCAAGAGAAAGAAGATAAAAATGGCACAGTCATTTAGAGTAATATGTGAACATTAAATAGGTGGCCATAATTTTGAGGTGCTTATTGTGGTTGTTAACACATTGAGAATACCAAAGGTGTTTGCCTGGAAGGACCCATCTGTTTTATTTTCCTTTACTTCTTTTCAAAAATCACTCTACCCAAGCGCTCAGGAAGCAATTATCTATGCAGCATGGGAAAGTTTTTCCTGCCTATCTCTCTCATGAGTTAAGGTTCTCAAAAGCACTGCATAGTGAGAAAATAAGACTCTCTTTGCAGTGTGTTAAATTCTAACCTATGATTAGCTCCTAGTTTGTTCCTAGGTTCCTAAAATATAAATAGTAAGGGAGTTTGGGTGGTGAAAGGGGTGGAAGAGAAGGTTCTGGAGCATTAGTGAACAACATGGCAGGCCTGATTTAGGCACATCAATAAATGCCTAAATTGGAGGACACTGCAAAAAATATCAGCTACTTCCCAGTTTTATTCATGGCTGATTCAGTTTTTTCTGTTCCCCTCTCTCCACCATCTTTGAGCTTGCATTCCCACTGTAGGACTGCCTCTCTCAGTCAGCTACTACCCATGGATATTTCTTGAGCACCTACCATGTGTAATGCCCTGACTTCTACTCTTGGATACTACTGAGACTCTAATGTATGGGTTTTTAAAAAATATATTTTTGGGAATGTCAGTTGACTTTCATTTAATTTATAGCTATGTGGTGCTGAGAATCAAACCCAGTGCCTCACACATGCTAGGCAAGCACTCTACCACTGAACCACAACCCCAGCCCCATCTAATGTATGGGATTATAGTGTCCACTATTTATCTCATAGATGGTCTAATTTTCCAAGTAATGTTATACCTTTCAATTGATTTACTTACCTGATTCTTTTTTATTTTGGTGGTTATGGTATTGGATATTGAATACAGGGACACTTTACCACTGAGCTACATCTCTAGCCCTTCTCATTTTTATTTTGAAACAGGTTTTCACTATGTTGCCCAAGCTGGCCTCAAACTTGCAATCATCCTGTCTCAGCCTCCTTAGTAGCTGGTTCCTATTTTTGAAAAGTATGTTAACACTGAAATGATCAATCATCCTGGCTTTCCCAGAGCTGAAAAGTCTTGGGCAAACTGGGATGGATAGTTTCCCTAGAACACTTACTGATGGTCCACTGTTTATCTAGCATGACTTTAGGCACTGATGGGTTGTCTTCCAGTTCAGACATAAATGAATGCCAGAGAAAAATGATGCTTTAAGGCAGAAATGCACTAGTGTCTAACAACAAGTTCTTTGGGTAGGAAGGAGATCCCTGATTTGTAATATTTGATAATTTATCTGGTGTAGACACTCCCACTATGGCCAACTTCAGGCTACCAATATGATGTCACTGAATGAAAAAGAGAAGAGATGTAAAATAAAACACAGTTATTTAATATTTCTATTACACAGATTATAAAAATGTAAATAACTTTAATAACATAGATTGTAGTAAAATTATTAGGAAGTGATGAGTTTGAGTATTCATTAAATTTATTTTAGTGTAACTTATTTAATTGTAGTCTTATATGATCTAAATTTTAATAATGAATTTTTTCAACCACTAACTTGAAAACTTCCTTTGGAAATTAACCACCAGCACTCATGAATCAGTACAAGTCAGTTCCAGCACACTATTGAAAAGATCCTGGGAAAGTCACCACTTGTCATTAAGTGTGTCTTTTCCACTGGTATGACACAAAAGCCTGAAAATCCACCAAATGAAATTTATTATGTTGATCTGAATTCCTCCTCTGGTGTACTAAGAACAAGAACAGGAATAAGGATATTTAAGATCCTATCTCAGTCTTATCATGAATTAACTGTGTTACCTGGACCTATTTGGAGCCCAGGTTCTTCATCTGTAGAATAAGGGAGTTAGAAAATTGTGTTCTTTTTTTTTTTAAGAGAGTGAGAGAGGAGAGAGAGAGAGAGAGAGAGAGAGAGAGAGAGAGAGAGAGAGAATTTTTAATATTTATTTATTTTTTTAGTTCTCGGCGGACACAACATCTTTGTTGGTATGTGGTGCTGAGGATCGAACCCGGGCCACACACATGCCAGGCGAGCGCGCTACCGCTTGAGCCACATCCCCAGCCCGAAAATTGTGTTCTTAAATGACTCTTTCAGACATGTTTATGAATATGTGTATGAATATTTGTGCTTATTGCTCGATTGAAGTATAATTGACATATAACAAACTGAATCCATTTGAAAAATACAATTTGAAATTTTTTGACTGAAATCATCAAAGACAAGATAATGAACATATCTATCACCCAGAAAAGTTTTTTTGTGCCCCTTTGAGTATCTCTTCATTTCCCCATTCCTATTCCCAAATTAGCTCTTACTTGCTTTCTGTCACAAATACAGTACTTTTTGAATCTTCTAGAAATCTATAAACAAAATAATACAGTATGTATCCTTTTCTCCTAGCTTCATTCACTCAGAATATTTATTCTGAGATTCGTTCAAATTGCTGCATGCATCAACAGTTTGTTCTTTTTATATTTGCTGTATTATATTGTATGGATATGGTACAATCTGTTTATCCATTTACTTGCTCATGAGGACTTGAGTTGTGAATAAAAATAGTATGTACATTCACGTGCAAGTCATGTAGACATATGCTTTCATTTCTCTTGAGTAAATACCTAAGAATAAAATAGTTTGGATATAAGGTATGTAAGTAACATTGTGAACAACTGAAATTTTTCTTCCAAATTGGATATACAATTTTACATTCATAATCAATTTTTTAGAGTTTCATCACTATAAATGATGAATATGGTCAACCTTAATGTTAGCCATTCTAGTGGGTGTGTAGTTGAGGCTCATGGTGGTTTTAATTTTCATTTTCCTAAGAAATAATGATGTTGATCAACCTGACGATGTGCTTCCATGGAAAAAAATTAGAAAGAGGAGCTATTCAGCATTCTCAATCTCTGAATGCAATTTTGCATCAGAGAGATAAACAGAATGTGGTTAATTCAAAAGGACACAAGGGGTAACATAGATTTGGGAGTCATGGTAACTTCCATAATACCACTGGGCAGAGGTAAAGGGTGCAGGTGAGAATCATGCACAGGACTCCACATAAGAATGACCCATAGAGGGGCTGGGGTTGTGGCTCAGTTTTGCTCTGTCTTCTGCATATGAGAGAAAATATTCAACCCTTGAGCTTATGAATCTGCCTTATTTCATTTAGCATGATGCTCTCCAGTTCTATCCATTTACCAAAAAATTCCATAATTTTATTCTTCTTTATGGCTGAAAAAAACTTCATTGTATATCTATACCACATTTTCTTTTTCCATTCATCTGTTGATAGGCATCTGGGTTGATTCCATAACTTGGATATTGTGAATTGTGCTACGATAAACATTGAAGTGAGCTAATTTTAGGGGTTTTGTTTTTTGATAAATACCAAGGCGTGGGATAGCAGGGTCATTTGGTAGTTTCATTTCTAGTTTTTTGAGGAATCTCCCCACTGCTTTATAAAGTAGTTGCACTAATTTGCAGATTCACCAACAATACGTGAGAGTAACATTTCCCCCACATCCTCTCCAGCATTTATTATTATTTATATTATTAAGGATTGCCATTTTAACAGGAGTGAGATAAAATCTTAGTGTAGTTTTTATTTGCATTTCACTGATTGCTACGAATGTGTAATACTTTTTCATATATTTGCTAGCCATTTGTATTTATTCTTTTGAGAAATACCTATTCAGTTATTTTGTCCATTTATTGATTGGTGGCTTTGTGTGTGTGTGTGTGTGTGTGTGTGTGTGTGTGTGTGTTAAGATTTTTCAATTCTTTATATATTCTGGGCATTAATTCCCTGTCATAGGAGTAAGTGACAAAGCTATTCTCCCATTTTTCAGGTTCTCTCTTCATGCTCTTGCTTCCTTTTCTGTGCAGAAGCTTTTTAATTTGATACCATGTCACTTATTGATTCTTGGTTTTATTCCTTGAGGTATAGGGCTCTTGTTAAGGAAGTCAGTACCTCTCGAGGTATAGGGTTCTTGTTAAGGAAGTCAGTACCTCTGGCAACATGATAGAGTATTGACACTGTGTTTTCTTCTAGCAGTTAAAAAGTCTCTGGTCTAATTCTGGCATCTCTAATCCACTTTGATTTGACTTTTGTGCAAAGCAAGAGATAAGCATCTGGTTTCATTGTCTACATATTGATATTCAGTTTACCCAGAACCATTTGTTAAAAAGACTGTCTTTTCTCTAACATATTTTTGGCAGCTTTGCCAAGTATCAGATGACTGTAACTATGTGACTTTGTCTCTGTGTCTTCTATTTCATTCATTTTCATCTCTGTTTTGATGCCAATAGCATGCTGTTTTTTGTTATTATAGCTCTGTAGTATAATTTGAGATCAGGGATTGTGATGCTTCTGGCCTTATTCTAACTGGTAGTAAAATTACAGCTCCTTAAGTAAACAGAAAATGAGGTAGAAGGGCAAGAGAAAGTTTGAAATATTTAAAAAGTGAAGGGAGGGTAAGCAGGGGACAGGTAGCACGTGATGGCTATACTTTGAGCCAATATTTGTATGAATTAAGGATGTAGAGCCATTCATTTGCAAATGCCTATCCAATTGTTACAGCACGATTTGTTGAAAATATTACCTCTTTGCATTGCATCAATTGTCCAATGAGGGTAGATATTTCTAGACTCTATTCTGTTTCATTGTGTATATCTGTCTTTGTACCAGTATCACAAAGTGTTTTAAAAGAAGAAAAATAACTCAACAGTATGATTTTTATTTTTAACAGCAAGTCTATTAATTATAAAAGTAATATATGTACATGGTAAAAACATCAAGTAGAACAGGAGGATATAGATAAAAAGTTTCTTTCCTATTCTATTTATTGTCCTGCTTGCCAAATTCTTCTTGCCAGAGCTTATCAGTATTTGTGATTGATCATATATATTATTCCATACATTTTTCTGTACAGACACATACAAATACATATACATGATTTTTACACACACACACACATACACACAAACACAGTTTTGCAATTTTTCTTTTAACTTTATATCTTTAAGTTCTTAATGTGACTGAGTTTTATCATATTTTTACCAGACTGACAGAGGAACTAGGGTAATCAGAGAATACAAAAGAGAGGAAGTGCTCAGGAAAAGGCATAATCATCTCTGTAAACCCAACATTAGCACAAAACCTGGCATATAATAAATATTCAATAAATATATGTTAAATGAGGGAACTTGATTAATCTGGGAACAAACTATTTTGATTATTATTCTTATGGGAGCCTGGTCTCCTTACTGAGAGTTACCATCTCCCAGGAGGTGGTAAAAAATATACAATTATGGATGAGGTCATGGAACAGCTGGATTTTCCACAATCTCTCACTTGAAGTATTGTCTCACTTTGTTTCTTCTACCACTAGATTCACTGCCTCTAGCACATATTTAGTTCAAATGGAAAGTTAACTCGGATTACTACAGCAAGAAAATCTAGGAGTTCAAAGACTACACAGCTGAATGATACTATAGACACATACAAACAAGTACAACTAATTGATGCCTACTGTGGAGAAGGAAACATTGGGAAGCAGCCCTTCAAGGCTAAAATCAATTTATCCCATTT
Source organism: Urocitellus parryii (assembly GCF_045843805.1). Taxonomy (NCBI): domain Eukaryota; kingdom Metazoa; phylum Chordata; class Mammalia; order Rodentia; family Sciuridae; genus Urocitellus; species Urocitellus parryii. The sequence goes on from NC_135547.1 coordinate 40,931,095, forward strand.
TATAGATAAGAAAATGGAGGTTCTAGGAATCTAAGTGAATTGTTCAGGGTCACACAGGTAGTTGAATAGCTTCCAGGAACAACTCTACACTTTAATAAGGCCAGCCTATTTCTGTTGATCCCATACTCCATTCACATCTATTTCAATGAGTTTTTGCTATTTTCCTTGCCTGGCACTCTATTTCTGCATTTGTCTCATCTGACATTTTGTGGAAACTAGGCAGAGATAGGAATAGGGTGCTATGAATGATCATTGTTGGGCTAAGTGAGATGTCAGGAATGAAGGGTGTGTTAGTCTTGGTAACCCATGAACAAATACAAACACATTTATGAGATACTAAAAGTTCAGAAAAAGGGGGCTGGGGCTGGGGTTGTGGTTCAGCAGCAGAGCACTCGCCTAGCAATTCAAGGCCCTGGGTTTGATCCTCAGAACCACATAAAAACAAATAAAATAAAGGTACTGTGTCCAACTACAAGTAAAAAAATAAATATATATTTTTTAAAAAGGTTCAGAAAAAGAATTAAGACTGGGAACTGGAGAGCACTCTCAGGAGCCTAGTAGTAGTATGGATACTATGGTAGCTCACGAAATTCTAAAGCAAATATTTCTCTCTTCTCTCTTTTAATGAAATACTTACAAAAATAGCCCTGTAACCTTGCAGTCTTTTTTTAAATTCTTAATTTTTTTGGTACCAGGGATTAAACCCAAGGATGCCAAACCACTGAGCCACATCCCCAGTCTTTTCTATTTTTTGAGACAGGGTCTTACTAAGTTGCTGAGGTTGGCCTTAAACTCACTAAGTTGCTGAGGCTGGCAATCTTTCTGCCTCAGCCTCCTGAGCTGCTGAGATTACAGGCATGTGTCACCCTGCAGTCTTAAAACCAAGGTCTATTATACTTTTGTTTATCTCAATCCTTCTCACTCTTCAAGACCAACATCAAATCTTACCTCCTCCATGAGACTTTCCCAATTAATCTAGCTCATTTCTCTCTCTTTCATGAAATATAAGTTTACTTAAAATCAGCACCATAAGATATAATGTATGTTTGTATACTCCTTTGTCTTTTAATCGATTCAAGGATCTTGTTTAAGTAGACTCATTCATGTTTTTTTCCTACTGTTTTTTTGCATGGTCTGAGAGTTGGAAGACCTGGCTGAATTCCAGCCTCAGCTCTCTCACTAATGATCTGTGTAACCTGGAGTTAGTCACAACTTTTCTAAACCTAACCTTCCCACCTTAGAGGTTCTTGTGACAGTACAGTTAACATGGTAATACAATATATAAATATAAGGTATTATTGCTGAAAACATTTCAACTAAGGTGCTTCTGTCTTTTACATCCTATTTAGTGGACGGTTTTATGTAAGAAATGGCAATCACTGATACTTGTTTCATAGGAGATTCCTCAGCAAAGGTTAACAGATTTGGAAAAACAATACTGCACATCTGTTAAAGGTGGTACCAAATGGAGAGAGTCTATATGAAGTCTTTTCAGAGGCTCTCCTGGGAAATTACCAGGTAATTCCAGGCTTGCTCATTTTTAAAGCTTCCATCTTTTTAAATGTTTCTTCATGTAAATGATCTGTGTCAATGCTGTGAGAAACAAAAAGAAAAAATCTTGAGTAAAGTCAAGCCAGCAGATTCTTGAAGCAACTCTCCTATTCTAAAGGATAACATTCCCACTCATACTTGCTCCATGGCACCAGTTACTGCATCCACTCATTTATCTACCTCCTCCCCCAGCCTTAACTCCTTTCCTCTTAGATTCTCACTCCTGTCCCTGCCTTGTCCAACCCCCTGTTCCATTATTCCATTAGTTCCTGCTCCTGTAGCTGCAATGTCTCCCTTTCTATGGGCTCCTTTATCTCAGCCTACAAACGTACCTATCTCAAGGCAAAAAGAGAACTCCCTACTTTTTGCAGCCCCACACCTCCGTCCAGCTGTGACCTTACATCTGTACTTCTCACAAACTTCTTGAAAAAGTACTCTCTGCTCTCTCCATTTCCTTACTTCTCTCGAGTTACTGCAATATGGTTTTTGAACCTACCCCACCACTAAAACATCATTTCATAAGGTCACTTATAAATTCCTAATTGCTCAATTCAATGCACACTTTTCAGTACTCATTCTAATGGACCTCTCTGCTGCATTTGATGTTGTTGAGCATTTCTTCCTTGAAACTCATTTTCCCCTTGGCTTCAAGAACACCATTCTCTCTTGGTTCTCTCCATGGTTTTTCCTTTCCATAGCTACATCTTAAAAGCTGATATTGCTCAGGACCTATTCCTCCAGAGAGATTTTTCATGTTCTTCTCTCCTAACTCTTCCTAACAGATCCTAACCACTGCCATAACTTCAGATATCATTTCTACATAGATGATTGCTTCCCAGGGCATACTCTTGTATCCAGCTGCCTACCTACTAGAAAACTTCCCGAGTGTTTCTCAGGCACTTCAAACTCAATATATGTATCCATGATTAAAGCCTACTGACTACAAAAGACAACTCTTTCAATTATGAAGTGAAGTATATTTTTTTGTGGATAAAAACTAATCTTTATCTAGAAAAGCAAAATGAATGGCTTCATTTATATAATTGTATGCTAGGTGTATATTTAATGCCATACAAGTGTAACAACACCTTTAGAATATTTTGAGTGACCTAGCAAAAGCTGCCTTCCCTTGTTATAGGTAGCATTTATCACTGGGTTTTCGGGGGCAATTTTATCAGGAAGCCTAGGTGTCTTCTGGAAGTAAAGAGAACTCTCAATCCTTTATTTCTACATTTAAAATTAGGAACAAGTATCAAGGATGAGCTAGGGAATCTCATCCAAGGTCCACTGGCTGGGAAAGACGCCAAGATGACTAAAATAAAATTGACTTGAAGAAAGAGGAAGGCTTAAATGGTGAACATTGCTCCACTCAAAGGCCTTGGTGAGCAAGAGAAGCCTTCAGCATGTACATACCTGTGGTGATAAATGGAGCTCCTCCACACTCAGCTACCCTGACACAAATGGTACTTTATAAAACAATAAGTGCATATTTGCATATAGATTAAAATATCTGTAACTGTGGAGTGGAAGTGTAATATCACTGCAGGGCTAGCAGGGATCCTGGAACAAACAGGACATCATTGTTCAGTTACCAAGCTTCTGTTTGAATGGGTAGGATTGTTCTCAAGATGAACACCAAGGATCAGTGAGAAGCAGCAGCAACCATAGACTGATTTCCCATCTAGCTTTGGAAATATGGGATAAGGAGTGGTTCCAAAATGTACTATTACTACAGGAGCATGTAGGATAAAGAGATGACTGAATATATGCTCAAATTCTACTAACAGGTCTAACTTGTCACATATGATATATGAGGGCCCTGACTCCTCCCCAGGCCCATTTACTGACATACTGCTTAGCAATTTGTGCTCCAGCAATGCCAAAGTTCTCAGAAATTTCACACCCCTGTTCTCATCACGAACCATAAACCATGTTGTTTGTTGTCTGGGTACCTTTCCTATGCTGTCTCCTAAGCCTGGACTACCCTCCTCGATCATTACCCCCACCTCCCCTAGCTATAGTCATAAACATTCAACTCTTGTGGACTTTCTTCCAAGAAGCTTTCCCTGACCCTTTTGAGCTGGGTTAGTGTATCCTGCAATGGCTTCCTTAATACCTCTTAGTTGATTATCTCATTGCTTTAATGAGTTTAGGTATCTCTCTACTACTGGGCTCATTGGCCCCTGAAAAGTATTAACGATATATCTTATTCATTCTTGTTTCATTACATCACCTGGGACATCAATCTGACACATAAGAGGTATGGAATAAGTGCTTGTGGAATGACTGAAGATGAGATTTGACATTTTAAGGACACACTTTTTATTTTTCTTGATCTTCTGAACATCTAGACACTTAGTCTTTATTGAACATAATAATAATTGTCTTCTTGCTTTGGCCCTGGATGATCTAAATTACTAACTGGCTTCTTATATGTAGTTCCAAGCACTGTGCCAGGAAATTTACAGGGGAACTATAATGAGGAACAAGATTCAGACCCTGCACTGAAGCAGCTCATAGAAAATAACCATCTTATAGCCTTTATAATTTCTAGAGAAGACAATTCTCAGGAGGCTCTCGTTTATTGACTCATCGCCGGCTCACTATATTAAATGATCCACATGTTCCTCTAACTTGGGTTAGTACCTGTTTCCAACGATTTAAGTTTTGTTTTGTATACATTCTAACACTCAAAATTTATTTGAAATCAACATATTATTTCTACTCTGTTTGTGTGTCCTTTATTTATATTCAAATTTACAATTGCACACTGCCCTCAACTTGCGGATTGACAAGTTATGAGGGTTTGAAAGTTGGCCTGAAAACATAATTAAAGCTTATAGGTTAAAAGACATAGGTTAAAAACATAAGAGAAATGGGAAATAGTGTAACAATTTATAAGTAATAACAACAAAAACAAGTAACTGCACACCATCCCCCCCAAAATAATTTCTTCTTGCTATTATTTAGAAACTTTACCGCACCATACACACTGTTGGATGCTGCCACGTTAAAACTACTTTCATTTAAATAAACCTTAAGTTAGTAGCTGAGTTTATTTAACTTTCTTGAAAATAAAGGCTCCATCTACATCTTTTTGAAAGAGACACTATGAAGGTCCCCAATCCCTGAGGTTTGTAATGTTGTGCATAATTACCTCTGCTTGGGCAATAATCACCACACTCTTGAGCCTTTGGAACCAGCAGACTTCATTCTCTAGTAAAGAACCAGTTTTGTTTTAGACATACTTGTAATCCATCCTTTATGCTGTTTTCATTTACAATTCAACCTATCAAATGGATTTTGGAATGTGGAATTTTTATTTTCAGGCTTTATTTTCCATTATGTGTTCCAGTTCTGAATGCCAGAAACAAATGGTCATTTGGCCACTAGTTAGTTCCCAACAGAGTACAGTTGTATTGTAATTAAGAATTACTTTGTGTGTTATGCCAGCCTGCTGAGTTGACAGACGGACACTGATCAGGGAGGGTTAAGACCTCCATCTTCTGTAATTATACAACTACAGCTTCATCCCCTTGAGTTTTGGAGACACTTAAAATATACATATTAAGCATTGCATAATGTATTAAAAGTAGAAATGGAAAGGGCCTAAAATTTATGGAGTACCTCCTATGTGCTAAAGGTTGTACATCTAAATCCAGTGCCCATGTTAACCTTGGGTAGTTAATACCAGCTTCATCCCCATTTTCAGACAAGGATACTGAAGTTCAGAGAGATTAAGTTAGCATGCTGGTCATGTAGCCAGTAGATGTTAAGATCCAGGATTTGAGCCAGACCTAGCAAAATCTAGATCCTATGCTCTCTTTCCCCTGCCATGCTTCTTCCTTTAGTAGCAAGATACATGGCTGCCTGTTCTCAGCTTCTCCCCTTAAACTTACTTTATTATTTTGTATAAGCTTTGTCTGCCTTCAGTTTTACTTCTCTTTCTTCACTGAAGTGAGTGATGACCAAACCCAATGTGCCTGTCCTGAAAAGGGCCCGCTGCCCATTTCCCAGACCATAGTGACTTACTAGAATATCTGAAGTTTGCATATTGGATGAATCAGTACATCACAGAGCATTTGCACTCCAAAATCCTTGAGGTCATTTCCACTTAAGTCTAGCAATGTTAAATTCTCATTTCTGTTTGAGGACTTTGAGGCAAGGGCTCCATAGCACTCACCTGTGAGGTGACATTCTGCTAACCTGAAGGGTTTGAAGATTTAAGAAAGAAATCTGTGAAATCCCAAGTTCCATAGTGGCCTTCCCTTTCATAAACAGCCTGAAACAAAAGCTCACTAGAGCCAGGCACAGCTATGCACACCTGCAATCCCAGCAACTCTGGAGGCCAAGGCAGGAGGATCACAAATTCAAAGCCAGCCTCAGCAACTGAGCAAGGCCCTAAGCAACTCAGCAAGACCCTGTCTCTAATAAAATATAACAAAGGGCTGGGGATGTTGGGAATGTGGCTCGGTGGTCAAGCACCCTTGGGTTCAATCCCTGGTACAAAAAAAAAAAAAAAGACAAAACAAAACAAAATTCACTAGACATGAATCTCCATACACTTACCACAAGGACTGTAGCTTGCAGCAGGGGTGTTTCAGCCCTTCACACAGCACCTTCATGCCCTCTTCCCCTAAGGCATTGTCACTGAGGTCAAGGTCTCTCAGGTGTTCATTTGCAAAAATCCTGGCAACACCTTCCAGTCAGATGACAGGTCCATAATCTGCCAATAATTAAGGAAGAGAAAGCTGATGACATTTCATCTATACCAGGTCACTTTAGGAGTTGTGTTTTCCCGTCAGAAAATCACATTAGATAATTAGAGTGCCACGTTAGAAAAAAATCCCTTGGGTCAGAGCAAAGCAGTGATTGTGGAGAAAGGATAATTTATTCCCTCTAAATTATTTGGCTCTTCATTTATTGCTTCCTTGGAGATTCAATCACCAGGCCAAGAAATATTTAATTTGGGGAATTGCTCAACTATCAAGAAACTGCCTATGGCTATAGTCCAGAATACTTACACGCCAGATCCTTTAACTGACAGCCGGGCTGTTTTAATTCTTCACACAGCAATTTCAGTCCCAAATCTTCAATTCTGTTATTAATCAAAAGCAGTCTTGTCAGGCTCCAGGTGGAGCTCTGGACTTGGACAAGGGGCTTACAGGAAGCTACAGAGAGGGAACATTCAGAAAGCCTGGAAAGATGAAGACACCACGGTGGCTGTTAACTATAGCAGCTGGGATTCCTGCTGACCCTCAAATGCAAAAGCTCATGAGGACAAGGATAAGCAGACAATACACAAGATTCTCAATTACTCCCTTTGCATGCAGCAGACCTTCACAGAGATGCTGTACTCCTGTCTCCCAGGACATTGGCAAACACAAACAGTTCTTTTAAAATGTGACTCGCTTGCAAGAAAGAAGAGAGCTCCACACAGCTCACATCTGAGAGGTAACATTTGCTTAAGCTAATCAGAGAAAAAGAAAAGAAAAATCAGCCACTGTCATCATCTGGGATTCCTGGGCATGTCCTAGCAGGCTCCCTGCTTCCTCCTTTGAATTCCAGCTCGTGTCCCACCACCTTCACAGAAGCGCCTCCTGATGTCTCCAGCCAACAGTGACCTCATCCTCTTCCTGAGCTCATCTGACATTAAATGATTCCACAATATGGTTATGAATCTGTTATGTTCTTAAGGGTAGCCCTGTCACATGAAGAACTTCTGATAACACCACTGACATCTATCCCCACAATCTTTGGATACATAGTAGGTATATTTTATGTAGTTAATAATTGATGTCATTCCTATAAACACAAAGCTGTGGTATACTACAAAGAACATCAGATTTGGAGACATATGTTGGAATCACATCCTGACTATCACTTATTAGCAGTATGACTTTGAACAAGTCACTTTTCCTCTAATCTTCAGTGTCTTCATCTGTACAATACAGATAAGAAAGCCTGCCCTTTATGTGTATTCTAAGTAGTGAATAAAGTGAGATAACTTCTGGGAAGCACCAAGCACATAGCTTGCACTCAACAAGTGATCATTAGATGATGCAAGAGAGTTGTAAAAAACTTACTCTAGTTTCTCCAATTTACAGTTAGAATGTCTAAGACCCTCACAAAGATACTTCACTCCTTTGTCCCCCAGGGGATTTTCATTCAGGTCCAATTCAGTGAGATGTGGGTTGCAAATGAGAACAGAGGCAAGATACTTGCAAACAGCCTCTGAGTTTTCTGGGAGAAGGCTAGCACACAACCTGAAAAGAAAGATGAAGAGAGATAGAATTGGCCATTTTAGAATACTACTCACTTTCTACCTATAATACCACATGAACAGAAAAAAAAAGTTTCACAGTTATAAGACCCCAAATCTTTTTTTTTAGAGAGAAAGAGAGAGAGAGAGAATTTTTTAATTTTTTTTTTTTTTTTTTAGTTTTCAGCAGACACAACATCTTTGCTTGTATGTGGTGCTGAGGATCAAACCCAGTGCCACACACATGCCAGGCGAGCGCGCTACTGCCTGAGCCACATCCCCAGCCCAAGACCCCAAATCTTAAGCATGTCACAAAATTATGAGATGTTTCCAAAACAAGGTGTTTCACAGTGGGAACTCAATAAATGTTGACTTATCTTAGAAAAGGGTTGGGAGGAAATCTTTTTTAAAATGATTATTAGAAGATTTATTAAGCAAGAATATATTAGCCATCATTGCCAGACTTAATAGGAGATATTAAATTTTCAGTCCAATTTTCCTTCCTGGGTAAGTTTTTCCTTCCTATTCCTATAAGTTTTGAAAACATAATACCAGAAGAACAGGGGTTCAATTCCAAACAGAGCTCCTAAGAGTGAGTTCTTGGGAGTGGGTCTAAAATTTGGATAGATATTTTCCGATCTTGCGTAGGTCCAGTGAATTAAGGCAGGATCTTCAATGAGCCCTCCACAGTTGGGGTCATTGTACTGAAGCAGATACCCCCGTTTAAGCCGGCTCTTATGGCTAACCTCTCAGCTTGCACCTTCAGGGTTTCTGGAGATATGGTGTATTTGGTGTACTCAGCAGGGTCAAGGGTAGGGAGTAGAGTGGCCAGACGCAAGGGCTTATACTTTGGAAACGACATCTTGGTGCCCTGGCACAACTGCGACCGCCGAAATCTTGATAATCTAATCTAACTTTAAATTCCTGTATTAATTTAACACTCTATATCATTTCTTTCAAATCCCAGAGGGAAAATTCTATAATTGCCTTAATAAACTTTACAGCCAATGCACTGTTTCCTCTTTTCTTAATGTTTTTTTAGTTGTTGATAGACATTTATTTATTTATTTTCATGTGGTGCTGAGGATTGAACTCAGGGCCTCACAAGTGCTAGGCAAGCGCTCTACCACTGAGCCACAACCCCAGCCCTCTTTTCCTCTTATCTAAATATCCACTATTATTAGTTTCCCATCCTTAGAGAAACCTAATTTATCAAAATCATCCATATAATATTCACTTTGGGGAATGAAGAGTGTTTTTTATTGACTTTCCTGTTGCCTTAATCTTTGTTTCTCCATATTAAGTAGTCAAATTCCTGAACCATTTTCCATCAACTTTTCTTTTACCACTTTCAAGAATTTCTAGATATACACTACAATCTTTTAATCCTCAATTTTTTTCTTGACTCACTATGTTCCAAACTAAGTCTTTTTTTTTTTTTTGGCTGTTGAAAGAAACTTTAGTAGGGCATGGCAGACTTTGCTTCTTAGAGTTAAAGGTTAAAGAGGAAGGGCATCACATGGACACTTTCTCAAAGCTGTCACAGAAACAGAGATCTTGATGAACAGTATTCTTCCAGCCTTTTGGTGCTGTGCTGTCCAGAAAAAGGGGAAGTGTTGACAAATGAAACTGCAGATCTGCTACATATTGAGGCCACCCACAGCAGGGACTGTTTCTTAGTGCCAGGGAAATTAGGTGGAAGTAATTGAGAGGGGGCTGGGACCAGAGCCCTTCCCTCTGAGCTGATGGCTTTGGGAAGCCTCCACCTTTGGAGGGGAGCCCTTGAGTGAGGAGACAGAGAGCCACAGAGGAGCTGTCATCCTGGTCCTTAGCCTCCTCCTCTTCAGGGAGCTCCCAATTGCTGGAGGAAGAGGTGAAGTGCTTCCAAGAGAGACTGCTCACTGGAGGAATGCAGCAATGATTTCACCCTTGTGACCTCTAAGCAGCTGGAATCTTCCTCCTTCAGGAGTGGCTGAGGGGATGGGAACTCACTTATCAGATCCTCCCCTTTCTAGCTTGCCATGGGGATACACCACATTGGGTTTCACCCACATCCACAGGTTGGGCTTAATATCTGGACCATATTCATCAGCAATTTTTTTTCCCAAAAGGTACTTTTGGTGGTTCAACTATTCAAAGTTCATATCTGGTAAGGTTCTGCTCCATCAGGGCCAGGTACATTCCCCTTATGCCAGTCCAGCAATCCTGGGACCTTGCCATGGAAGCTGTCCCAGAAGTCAAGATCTTGGAGTTTGAGGTCTATTTTTAGGGAGAGAAGGCACAGAGCAAGAGTAGAGGATACACCAAACTCAGTCTTGAAGAAGGTTAATAAGGAAATGTATTTATAGCTCCCCAGTTTTGAAATTTTAAAAAGAGGTACTTTGTATAAAATGAGTTCTCAAAGTGGATTTTATAAAGCTTTAATGCTAAAGAGCTTTTGCTTTTTAAAAATCCCACATATAAGCTGGAACAGTGGCACATGCCTGCAAACCCAGCTACTTGGGAGGCTGCGGCAGGAGGATCTCAAGTTTGAAGCCATCCTCAGCAACTCACTGAGATCCTCAACAATAAGACCCTGTCTCAAAATTAAAAAGGGGGGCTAGGGTTGTGGCTCAGCGGTAGAGTGCTTGCCTAGCACATGTGAGGCACTGGGTTCGATACTCAGCACCACATATAAGTAAATAAATAAAGGTCAATCAACAACTAAAAAAATTTTAAAAAACAAAAATAAAAAATAAATTTAAAAAGGGGGCTGAGTATGTAGCTCTATGGTAAGACACCCTTGGGTTCAATCCCCAGTGCTGCCAACATTTTTTAAAATCCCACATATATATTGTGAGTTACTTTTATGTGTCAAGTTGGCTAGTCCGTGGTACCCAGATATTTGGTCAAACATTGTTCTAGATGTTTCTGTGAAGGTACTTTTAAGATGCGATCAGTATCTTAATCAGTAGACTTTGAAAAATGTATGTGGGAGAAACATGTCTAATCAGTTGAAAGATAATGGAAAAATACTGACCTTCTCCTCAGAAGAAATTCTGTCAACAAACAGCCTTTGGACTTAACTGTAACATGGGCTCTTCCCTGGGTTTCCAGTCTGCCAGCCTCCCCTGCAGATTTCAGATTTGCCAATCTCCATAATCACATGAGCCAATCTTTTAAAATTAATCTCTACACAGTCACATGTGTGGGTGTGTGTATATGCATACATGCACACAAACATCCTATCCATCTGTTTCTCTGTCAAACCCTAACTAATACATATGTGATGACAAATATTTAATTAAGGTGAATACAATGGACTGTGAATTCATATAAATCTGGGTTTTGAATTCTGCCCTTGCCATGTTGTTTAGCCTAATGATGTTGGGCTTCCACTTCCTCCTCTGCTAAAATGGGTACAATAATCTGAACCTCTTAGAGCTGTACGCAGATTAAAGGAAATCATTATACAAAGCACTGAGCACAGTGCTTATTATAAAGAACTCAATAAGTACTCAATGAGTTAATATTGACATTGATTATATGCCATTTAGAATAAAAAATATTTTTTCCAAACTTGTTACACAGGACAAGTTCAGGGATTGCCACTCTTTTTCTTGTTTTCCATAACTCTTTGAAATGTGCTTTTTAACACCACACCCATCTTGAATTGTGTATTTTTTTAAATATTCCTGCAGAATAGCAACTAACAATTGCAACTTACTTGAGCTTCTGTAATTTGCAACCTGGATCTTTTAAGCCTTCACAGAGCAATTTCAAAGCTGAAGCTTCCAGCTTTGTTTCACTAAATTCCAGCTCAGTTAGCCACTGACTGGTGCTAAGAACAGCAGCAAGTGACCCACAAGATGCAGGAGAGATAAGGCATGGGTGGTAAAACCTTTAGAGAGGGCTGAGGTTGTGGCTCAGCGGTAGAGTGCTTGCCTTGCATGTGCAATGCCTTGGGTTCGATCCTCAGCACCACATAAAAATGAATGAATAAAATAAAGGTATTGTGTCCAACTACAACTAAAAAATAAATAAATATTTTTTTAAAAAAAAAACCTTTAGAGAACAGAAAAGTAGCTAATTTATGCTCTCACCCTGCCCCCAAATAGAAAGTGACCAAAAAATGGAATGCACACAAACAACATATTATCCTGCTACCAGTTACCTCAATGTCTGTAATGTACAATTTGGCTGTTTCAATCCTTCACACAGAAGCTTCATTCCTGAATCTTCCAGGGTATTTTTTACAAACTCCAAATCTGTCAGACACTGGTTGGTTTCAAATACAGAGGAGAGGTCCCTACCACAAGAGCTGTGAGGTGGCAGAAAAATCAGTGTATATGAAGAAAAAGACATCACAAGGAAAAAAAGACATGGTTCTTTTAAAAGTATTCTTTGCACATTCAATTTATTTAATGAATAATGTATTGAGTGCTTACTACTATGTGAGATGTTCAAAACAAGACAATTTAAGACAAACTAGACCCTCAAGTAATGCCTAGTTAATGGGGAAAAAGATTTAAAAATATTAGGTTATAATATAGTGTGAAAAGTACTGCAAGAGGTATACAAAACATATTATCACATATTATCAGGACATAAAAATGTTGCACAACTCAGCCTAGCTCAGAAGGGGGTTTGGAGAATCAAGGAATACTTATAAGAGGGAGAAATGCTTGAGTGCCTGTGTAAGAGGAATGGAAACTAAATAGGGAAAGGGAAAAATAATACAAGGGGGAGAAATGAATTACAGTAGAGGGGGTAGAGAGAGAAGAGGGGAGGGGAGGGGAGGGGAGGGGGGATAGTAGAGGATAGGAAAGGCAGCAGAATACAACAGACATGAGAGGGTCAATAAGTAAATCAATGGAAGTGTAACTGATGTGATTCTGCAATCTGTATACGGTGTAAAAATGGGAGTTCATAACCCACTTGAATCAAAGTGTGAAATATGATATATCAAGAACTATGTAATGTTTTGAACAACCAATAAAAAAAAAAGAAAAAAAACTAAAGGTAAAACACTTTAAATAAACTACAAGACACTAAAAAAAAAAAAAAAAAAAAAAACCCAAGAAACTAAATAGGAACTAGGTAGATAAGAACAGGAATGGAAAGAGTGTCAGAGGGGCTGAGGGCCAACCACATAAGGAATAGCCTGTGCAAAACCGAGGAAGCAAGAGAAAATATACTGAGGCCTCCTTTAAGAAACTGAAAATTATTTTCTATTGCCTATTTTAAAAGGCTGGAAAGATGTGTATCAAGAATTAAAATGGGTTTCTCCCAGGATAGGGGGAGGGTGGAATTATAGGAAGATATGTGCTTTTCAGGTACTTATAAATTATTTGTCAGGATCAGACATTATTGGGGAAAAGGTTTTCAAAAAGTTTGAAAAAAAATCATGCTTATTCTAAAAAACAACTTTGGTACTTGGGATAGAACTCAGGGGTACTTTACCACATCCTCAGTCCTTTTTATTTTCAGACAAGGTCTCCCTAAGTTGCTGAGGCTGGCCTTGACCTTGTGATCCTCCTGCCTCAGCCTCTCAAATCACTAGAATTAAAGGCATGCACCACTGTGCCTGGCTTATTATAAAAAATCTTTATAATAGAGAAAAATATAAAGTTGTTTTTTTTTAAAGGGGATATTGCTCAGGGGTACAGTGCTTGCCTAGCAGATGGGAGGCCACACACACAAACACACCCCCACATACCCATACCCACAGTCCTTTCCAGCTCCCAAAGAACCATTATTAAAATGCTGGCATATAACTTTCCATATTTTAAATAAATTTATTTATTTATTTATTTATTTATTTATTTATTTATTTATATGTATATACATGTAATTACATGTTTATAACACATTATATCAAAGAAAGATGTATTTTAAAAGTTAAAAACTTTTTTCTAACCTTCCATCCAACTCCACCTTCCAGAGATAACTATGGTAAGAGTGTGGTGCCACCCTTTCCCACTCCAATTATCTGATTATAGAAATATATAAATATATACTAGATTACATATGTATGATATGAGATTTATTTCTACATTTTTTAAAAATGGGATCACACAAACAATTACTTCTTCAACTTTACATGTACTTTCAACATTTTGTCCTCATCCTGGGCCCATAGGTAGAAACTGAGATTCAAGATGATAAAAATGCCCCAAAAAAGTGGGACTCAACCTAGGATCTCTTTAGTTTATCCTATAAGCCTCAGAAAGTCATTGAAAGTTTTGAGAGACAGGATCACATCGCACTGATGACGGTTAGATGGGGTCAGTATCTGATGTCAGAGAGCTGCAGTGGTTGAGGGAAGAAGTGAGGGGGTCTAAACTAATATCAGGGATGGGGGTGAACAGATTCAGGGCACATTTTGAGGATGGAAATAGCCACTGTTTATTACCAAAGTTACTGCAGTGTCCCGTTGGGTGGGCGTTGGGGGATGGGCTGTTTCCTGGCTTCTCCTCTTCCTTCGGGGCTACTTGATGCCACAGAGGTGTTGGAGTTACTTCCTGTTCTAGAATATTCCAAGTATTGGAGGGGGCTCACCAGGCGTGGAACAAACCATCATGGTGGGGCGGGACCTTTTGGACTGACTTCTGAGAGCTTCATTTTCTTCATTCTGGGTCTTTTCTAACCAGTCCCGTTTCTTCCCGCCTTCGATGGCTTTCAGCCATGTGGTGGGTTCCCTTAGGAGCCCAGGAGGGGGCGGGACCTTCCGCTCTCCCTCCTCGGCACCCCCGCAGTCTCTGGGAGTTGGAACAGTCCTAGAGTAAAAGCCTAGAGATTTGGCCGCGTGGCTCCCTTTTCCCGGAGCCCTCGGAGCGAGAGGGACCCCTTTCTCCCTGGGAGAGGGCTGTGGTAGCCCTGTATCTACTCTGGTGAGCCCGGGGGGAAGCGTTCTATGAGGGGACCGAGGCAGAGGCGGCTCTTTATGAGTGGGTGGGACAGAGAAGCGAGGGGTGGGACAGAGAAGAGAGGGGTGGGGAGCCAAGGAAAGGGGAGGAGACTGAAGGGAGGGGAGGGGCTAAGGGTGGGGGAGGGGACTGAAGGCATGGGGTAAGGCTATGGGCCATGCGGGTGGTGGGTATGGGTGAGAGGAGAGACTTTAAGGGCCATGGCGGTGTGAGTATGGGTGGGGAGCTAAGGGCAACTAGAGTGGGAGGCTACAGGTGATTCAGGGGTGGGCGTGGGGACTAAGGGTAACAGGGTAGGGATGGGGATAGAGGACTAGGGGTGAGGGAGAAGGCTGAAGGTGAAGAACACAGCAAATGTTTGATCCGCGGTTTGGCATATAGCTCAGCTGCATGCACAAAGCCCTGGGTTTGATCCCCAGCACACACAAAAAATAAATAAATAAAAAGGAAAAAAAATGTTTGATCCATCTCCCAGGGACCAGGAAGCCATAAGGTCCTGAAATATCATGGCCTTGAAACCTGACGACCCCTGTAGTGGGTTTCGCCATGGCAAGGTTGTGGCCTTCATCAACGAGAAGATGGCCAGGCACGTGAAAGGCCCTGAGTTCTACCTTGACAATCTAACCTTGTCCTGGGAGGAAGTGGAAGATAAGATCAGAACCATCCTGGAGGACAGCGAGATGTCCAGCCAGGCCCAGGAAGCCTGCGCTTGGAGCAGCCTGGCTCTGGGTGTGCGCTTCGCTCGCAGGCAGGGGCATTTACAGGGACGCAGGGTGCAGTGGCTACAGGACTTTGCCAAACTACACAAGTCAGCTGCCCATGCCCTGGCCTCAGACTTGAAGCAGCTTGGAGCACAGCAGGAGATGGAACGCAAGGAGGCTGCCTTCCAGTTGCGGCTGGCCCAGACCAAACTGGCAGAGGTGCAGAAAGAGCGGGATCTACTGAGGTGGAAGCTTCTCAGGGCGGTAAGATTACCCCACCATCCTTGCCCCACCCCCTACCCCAATAGTAGGTCTGCCCCCTGACTTTCCCACAGAACATATTCCAGCCCTGCCCACTTATCTCCAGGAGCTGAGGGCCCTCCCAGACAAGGCTGTAGAGGGGCCAGGCTTGGCCACTGCCAGAGGGGCAGGGACCGAAGTAACAGGTGAGATGGAAGAAGCAACAGCTGCTGCAGATGATGCTACAGGAGGAGGAGGAAGAAGAGGAGAGGAGAGTGATACAGTGGGAGCCGCCCCCATGGAGGCCGAACAGGAGCTGGGTGGGAGCTTCCTGCAGCTTCTCAGAACTACTGAGCCAAAAAATTACACCTCTGGTGGGCAGAGGGAGGGAGAACACAGATCCATGGAAAATACCATGTTTTCTCTTGCTGGGACCCTGAATCCTGGGTCCATAGCCTCATCAGAACCCCTCCCTGTTCAGCTCCCTGCCTCATTCTCTTACTCATATTCATCCCCTTTGTCCCCCTTCCCAGCCTCACCCTTACCATCCCCACCAACAGGCATGGTCACAGCACCTGCTCCAACTCAGATGCTTCCCCACAGCTCAGCCTTTGATGTTAGCCTCTGGTGGTCTGATATGGGGGCCCAGGGATTAGACCCTCCAGAAACACTTAATAGGAAAGACTTTGAATCCCATCAGCAGAGAAAACCTCCGGTTTTTCGCCGGCCTGGGGATTGGGACTGCCCTTGGTGTAAAGCTGTGAACTTTTCACGAAGGGAAAGTTGCTTCCGCTGTGGGAGGGGAATCTGGCTGCAAAGCCCTTAGTGAATTCAGAAATATGAAATAGAACTGAAACATATCCCAGTGGGAAATCAATTTTCAGAGGTGGGTGGGAGGTGGGGGTTAGGGGTAGGAGGGAGGTAAGGGATGAGAGATGGGGAGGGTGTAGGTGGTGGAGGGAAAGACATGTTTTGATTACCCCCCCCCCCGCTTTTGTAGTATTGGGGATTGAGTCCAGGGATGCTGTACCATCAAGCTACATCCCCAGTTCCTTTAATTATTTTTTTTTTATTTTGAGACAAGATCTCACTAAGTGGTGCAGGCTGGCCTCAAACTTGGAATCTGTCTGCCTTAGCCTCCCAAGTAGCTGGTATTAAAGGCATATGCCACCATGCCAGGTCAGATTACACCTCTTGTATTACAGAGCATTATCATTCAACACTAGAATTACTGAAGCTTCTGTATGTGTGTGTACATACATATATCTATATCTATCGATCTATAGATTTATGGATTTATCTATAGATCAATAGAGATAGATCTATGTCTGTCTGTCTGTTTCCCCATCCTAGTGTCTGGTGGGCCTGGAAATCCATGTATATAAAAGGCCATCCTCTGCCCACCTAGTCCTTATGATGGTTGAAATAGGACTGGTCATTTGACTCTTATCCTGAGCCACACAGATTCCCAGGCTAGATCATCAGCACTGAGAGGTAGATGCCATAGTCATGATGGAGTTGGTCAATAAAGCAGTGAGTAATTTTGTTGAGGCCTGGGTCATAGCCACAAACACTGAGGCCTGGCCCTGAAAACAGGGGAGCAAAACTGAGTGCTTTACAGAGGTATCTTTTAGAGGACACCAGCATGAGTTTCCAGGGTACAGACAGGCATAAAGGAGTTGATCCAGTAACTCTAGAGAGCTGGAGAGAGTGGCTATGATGCAACTCCTTTCACATCTTGCAATCATGCTACATGAGGATCCACTTTACCCAGATATTCTTTTATTTTTTAAACATTTTTTTATAACTTTATTTTATTTACTTACTTATTTTTATGTGGTTCTGAGGATCGAACCCAGTGCCTCACACGAGTGTGAGTGTGCTACCACTGAGCCACAACCCCAGCCCCAGATACCCTTTTCTTTAAGCTAACTTGAATAGGTTCCTATTCTGGAGAGTCAGATTATTTCCCAGTCAGAAACTGGTACCAGCAGAGAAATTTGAAACAAAAAACCATCAAAGAAAAATTTGGAGGGCTGGGGCTGTGGCTCAGTGGTAAAGCACTTGCCTCGCATGTGTGAGGCACTGGGTTCAATCCTCAGCACCACATAGAAATAAATAAAGATACTGTGTGTTCATCTACAACCAAAAAAAATTTTAAAAAAAGAAAACTTTGGAACTGGCTGGGGAGTTCCATCAGGCTTGTCAAGTAATAGGAATTCCTGCATCCCCAAAGTCCCCAGGAGCAAAATGAATAGAGTGGCTCATGTTCTAAGGGAGTTAAATAATAAGAAATAATTGGAACAAGTCTGGGGTTAACTCAGGTTTACTTAATTTAATTTAATTTTATTTAGTACTGGGGATTCAACACAAGGGTGCTTAACCACTGAGCAACATGCTCAGGCGTGTGTGTGTGTGTGTGTGTGTGTGTGTGTTTGTGAAATTTTGAGGCAGGGTGTGTGTGTGTGAAATTTTGAGGCAGGGTCTTGCTGAATTACCAGGGCCCTGCTAAGTTGCTGAGGCTGAGTTGAATGTGCAATGCTCCTGCCTCAGGCTCCTGAGTGGCTAGAATTACAGGCATTCACCATCATGCCCTGCCCCACATTTATTCTTAACACAGCAGAGATTTGCCACCCCAAGGGAATCCCACAGGGCTGCATACAAAGGAAGCCAGCAGCACCAGCTGCCGGCAAGGACTCCTCATGACAGTCTCATGACAGGAGAATCCTCCCCACTCATCAGTAGATGAAACCAGAGACAGATCTGAACTCATACCACTGCCAAGGTGAGTCAGAAACTCATAGTACTCAGGGTATGCTCATCTAGACCATTCTCTCCTCCAACCCACCACCATGAAAAATGTGGTAAGGGAATCTGGCTATAAAGCTCTCAGTGAATTCATAAATGTGAAATAGAACAGAAGCATATCCAATGGGAAATCAACCTCCAGTGGGAGGGGGAGAGGTGGGAGGAAGATGAGAGTGAGTCGGGGAAGGGGGTGGGTGGGAGGTTGGTCTGCTTTTCCCCCTGGTGACCATAAGCTGTGTTGAAGGGGGCTAAAAGTGTGCTTTAGCCCTCAGGTGGAAGGATGGGGAGGAGGTGTGCAACTGGAGCACAATGAGACATGACTGGAGGAGTCCTGGACATCACCAAGGGACTGTGGACCTACATACCAGAAAGCTGCCATGGCTCTGGGACATCCAGCAGAGATGTGACTTTCGGCTGTCTCCTGTTAGGAAGGGTGTGGACAATCACCATCCAAATGGGGGCCAGCTACTTAAACTGTACATTTCATAAATGTCTTTGGTTTTTTTATATCCCTCTAGACAGTGTTTTCTAACCTCAGTACTCTTGACAGTTACAATTGGATAATTCATTATTATGGGGGGCTTGCCAGTACACTGTAGGATGTTCAGCAGAATCCTTAGCCTCTATCCACTAGATGACAGTGGTACCCACCCCACTCACTCAGCCATAACAGACAAAAGTGTCTCTAGATATCCACAAAATGTTAAAATCATCCCAGCTGGAGATGGCTGGAGGCAATAAAATAATTAGGAACAGTTTGAATGGCGGATGAATCAAAAGAGAAGGTGTGTAGGGGGTGCTGGTATTATAGCTCAGTGGTAGAACACTCGCCTAGCACATGTGGGACACTAAGTTCAATTCTCAGAACCATATAAAAATAAAATGAAGGTATTGTATCCAACTACAACTAGAAACCAAATTTAAAAGAAGGTCATGTAGGCTGAGGGGCCCTGAGAAACAAAAGCTGAGAATGTCCATTGGGCTTGGCATTTACTTTGGATCTTCAAGCAAATTCAGGGGAGTGGCAGGATAGAAGCCAAACTGCAAGGAGTGAGTGAATGGGAAATGCAGAAGTGGAGTCAGTGAGGGGAAGCTGTTTTTAAGGACAAAGTTTGAATGTGACAGGCAGGACATGTGGTTGAGAGAGAGTTCTGAATATTGAGAGAAACTTGAGTCATAGGGAAGGAGATCACAGAAAGAAGCTTGAAAATGCAAGAAATATGTGAAAGAATGAGGTAGAGTCCACATATTGTATTTGAGGCATAGTTACTGTTCTGTGAAATTAAAAAAACAATTATATAAGTCACTTTTGTGTAAAACAAACCTTCCATGGTTCTGTATCTTTATGTATGCTGTATATCTTTATAGATTATGTTTGTCTTATGTTACAAATTCCTATTTGTGTGAGGAGAGAAAAGATCTGGAAACATATTAGCAAAGAAGATATTACCCTAGAGAGGGTGGTCTTAGGGGTCAGGGAATGGAAGGCAATAGGTTGGGGGCATGGATGATAGGGTGGAATATAGGTCAGCTGGATGAAAGGTTTTTATATTGTTTTAAGATTCTGTGATGTGAAAGTAAAATAATGAAATGTTCACAAAAATACAAAAAAACTGAATTTACTGGCTTCTTTGGGTTTGGAAGGGCCATTTCTTCTTCTGGGATAGGACAGGAGAAGGACTGCAGACACTGATCTATGTGGCAAAATAGATATGGAAAATCAAGGAGGCTTGTGCTTATATGCTTGTAATGCAGACAAATATCTGAAAGTGTCCAGGATGGGGGCTTCTTGGGGCACTTTGATGAATAAATGGGGGCAGTGGATTGGGCATGGGGGGAGAGAAAATGATCACCACACTGCAGTTCCACAGTAGGACAGGACCCAACTGAAAGAAAATTTAGGGGAAGGATCTCAGGGATCTGGTAGGAAAAGGAAGAGGGGTAGATCCAGAATGAACCACAGACAAATCTCTTAGGTGTTACAACTTGCCACCCACTCATTGCAGTGCATTGTTATGTGCAGAAACAGTACTTACAAAAACCAGGCATGTGGACAAAGATGTTACTCACACCTTTCTTCTAGGTTTGTAGCATCTTTTTATTTGCTACTCCATTATGGACAAACTGAACACTAGTTATATTTTGTTTTCAGGTCCAATAAGCCCACAGTGCAATTTCTGGCAACCCAGTATTTACCTGCAAATACTTCAGAGTTTAAAGGAAAGTTCAACTTACTTCAGATCTTTGATTTTACATTATGGATTACACAGTGCTTGGCAAAGCAAGTGTAGCTGAGACACTAGGAAACTGTGAATCTAAAAGGACCTACAAGAGATGAGAAAACAAAAATAATTTTAAAACTTTAAGCAAAAAGTTTATTTTGGCTTATTTTTCTATGCTAGTATTAATTGACTCTTCTAAAACCTTAGAAGATGTCACCCCATGTTGCAGATTAGGGAATTGGGCACAAAAAGTTAAGCAATTTGGTCAAAATCATATAAGTTGACAAAGAACTGAGACTATTAATCGGGTCTTACTCCAAATCCATGCTACTATGTGCCAGGCATCAAGGTTATCTGGCTCTTAACATAATGACTATTATAATCATGATTTTAAAACTTTTGTTTTATATAGTTATACATTACCGTGGGGTTTATTTCAACATATTCATAAATTCATATAATTTGCTCAATTTCAATCCTTAGTGCTTCCATTTTCTCTCCCTCCCTCTCTCCCTCCCATAATCCCTCTCTCTACTGGTTCTCCTTCTATTTATTTATTGGCTTTTAAAATTATAATCACCTCTCTCTTACTCTCTTGCTCTCCCTCTCTCTCTTACTCTCTCCTCTCTCTCCCCCCCTCCTCTCTCCCCCTCCTCCCTCTCTCCCCCCCCTCCTCTCTTCTCTCTCTCTCTCTCCCCCCTTCTCCTGTGACTGGCTGCTACAATCCTGCTAATAAAATCTTGGACAGGTAAACGGTTTTTTTGGCTTGTTGAGTTTACGGATCTTTTCCTCCATTCTTTACGTTGGTGCCGAAATTCGGGACGGGGATCCCCATGGCTCAAGACAGAACCCTGTTCTCAAACTCCGAACCCAGCCATTCCTGTCGTAGTCCACTCCTCTGATCGCCTGCCTGACATCCACCACCAGCAGCCTGCAGATTGTTCTCAGTGGACACAACATCTTTGTTTGTATGTGGTGCTGAGGATCGAACCCAGGCCGTACACATGCCAGCTCCTCCTCAGGTATTACCAGCTACTGGCCAATGAGCCAGACCAAATGCACATCCAATCATCCCAAGAAATCTCCACTGAGTGCTGAAAGATGAAGATACCAAATGACAACTCCACCGAAGGGCCCTCTCTCCCCACCATGCCAAAAAAAAATAAGCCCTTGATTTTCAGCTTTATGTTCTAATCTGCCTTCTCCTGGGCATAGGCTTTTTTCTACCATCCCTACAGACTGGATGACATGCCAGAAATTAATGCTGTTTCTTTCATAGTTGCAGGGCACATTCATGGACTTCTCCCTGGAGGAAATCCATGCCTTCAGTGCATGGATATGGGGCCTCCTGGCCCTTCTTCTCCAACCAACTGACCTCCCTCCCTCCCTCTAAATGATGCCCCTACTCAGCAGGAAGTAGCCAGATCAAGTATGATACCCCCAAACCAAAACAAAAAAGGGAGGAATGTTGGTAAAGATGGCGCCCGGAGTGCTTCTCTTCCGGGAGCTCAGGAGTGTTGGTAAAGATAGCACCCGGAGGTGCTTCTCTTCTAGGAGCTGAGGTCTATGATGCACTGAATGGTGCGCAAACCATCACCTCCAGTCTCTGTGAATGACACAAAATTTGAATGGCGCACCTCCAATCCCTGAAGTGGCACGAACTCTTGGCCAATAAAGAAGTAACAGCTCACTTTCCTTGCTCCTCCTCATCCGTGTTAAGCCCATAAATATCAACACCTTCTTCGTGTTCGCCCTCTTACTCTCCCTCTCTTACTCTCTTGCTTTCCCTCTCTCTCTCTTACTCTCCTCTCTCTCTCCCCCCTCTCCCCCCTCCCCCTTCTCTTCTGTGACTTGCCGCTAGGGTCCTGCTAATAAAATCTCAGACAGGTAAAATAAATAAATAAATAAAATTATAATCACCACTTTGCAGATGTTCTAAGAGATCAAGTGACTTCCCCAAGCTACCTGTATAATATAACTGATTCTTGGTTGTCCGTTCAAGTAGAAAAACTAATTATAGTAATTGAAACTCAAGTTTAAGTTCAACAGTGTACTCTCACTTCACCAATATGCTAATGTTGGGAAAGGAATGTTCTGGCTTAAATTTTGACAGGCATTTAAGCCCTATGATAAAAGCAATAAAGGCAGGGGGTGGAGACTCCATCTAAAGTTGACTTTCTGGAAACCCAGAATTAATCAGAAGCCCCTTTTGTTTCCATCTCTCAAATGTATTTGAGAGTTTTCTAAATCTCTCAAATGTATTTGTCAATTATTTTACTTTATAATATACAACGATTTCATTGGGACCTTATAACCAAGATCCTTCATAATTATTTGTTAACCTCTCCTACCCCTGTCCCTGCTAGTTCTAAACAAACTCTTCTTGCACTCTCTGTCCCTCCCTATTTCCCTCAAACACAAATTCTCCATTGCCCATTACCACCTCTATGCTACAGCCAGCTGAGGAAATCTATAAGAGCTAAGAATAGGATTAATGCATTCCTCTAAGAGATCTTTCTGTTCACTCTTCTCCTCAAGGTCCCCTACCACTCAGCTGGCCCCACAATAAGGAAGAGGCATTGTCCTTCATAACTCAGATATTGGGAACAGATTGATATAGTTATTCATTGCTTTAATCAGTCAATAGAACTATTTTATATAGTGTACAGAATCCATACTATAAAAAGGAAGTAGAATTGCATTTTATCGTATACAGAGAGTTCATATTATTATAGTGGTTTACCTATGTCTCTTTGAACTTCAGCTCTCAGTCCTCTATAAAGGTCTGGTAGGAAGAGCTCAGGTGTTACAGAAAGATACACAGACATGTAGCTCCTCTTCTTAACCTGGAAATTTTTGAGGCCTCAGTGATGAAGTATACATGCAGAAGAGTGACAACCAATCCAATGTTAGGTTTGCAAACTTTCCCAGAATGGTCACTGACACCAAAATCGTGGATCTTGAAGATTTTAAATGCTTATAACACTTTATAATGATAAAGCACATCCACAGAGTGACAATGAAGACTAATGTGCACGTGCACATCACACACAAAACACACACACACACACACACACACACAGCGCCCAGTACATGGTAAGTGCTCAAAAAACTAGCTTTCCTCATTGTTTACCTAGGCTAGTGTTCAATGCATGGTAGATAATCAGTAAATCCTTACATTATTGACTGACATAAAATATGGAAAGCTGAGGTGATTACTTCTACTTATTGATGACACTTGAAATGATCATATGCCTAAGTACTTAAAATAAATAAGTAATAAAAAAAAGAAATAAGGCCAAAAAAACTAGAGGAAGGATATGAATATACTTACTGATTAAATGTTAAGGCTGTTGGCATTAATGCCATGGTTTTTTCTTCCTCCTCAACCCAAGTAGGTGCTGACACTTCAGAGACATTGAAAGAGGACTGTGACTGCTTTTTACACAGAACGACATAGCCAGAATGTCCATTTTTGTATAGGTAGATTAGAGTAGTACAATTGACTGTAAATTATCAATTATCTTTTTTGCATATTCTTATTCCTGTATCTCATACAACCAGTGAAACAAGTCCACTGATTTAATCTGTAATCTAGAAGATTTATCCTTTGTTTTCCTTTTGGTCCACTTCAATAACTCTTCTTGAAGTCCTGGAGAGACTTTTCTCCCAAAAGTAGTTTCCACAGTCTTTGCTTTTCTGTTATGTAAGAGGCCAAATAAAAAGTGTATCATTGGTGATGAAAACCCTTTTCCATATTGTTGGAATATTTCTTGCCATGTTTTTCCCACATGACAAAAAATATCATTTTTCTGTCAGTCTTCAGGGCATAGAACACAGCAGTCAGGAATTCTTGGAAACTGAAGTGAAGAAAAGTATAGACATTGACATCTCCTTCATTTTTTTTAGAAAATGATTGAGAAAAATGCAGTCAGTATCATAAACTCCTATTTGATGTTTTCCTAGGTCACTAAATGCAAACATAACCCGATGCTTCTGTAGACCCTCCACAGCCAAAGAGCAAAGGCCCCACAGGCAACTTTGTCCCTTCCACATTGATATGCCTATAAGGGTTTTGAGGCTCTTAGAAAAGTAGAACAGATACATGTCAGTGGTCTTAAGGGACTGCAGAAGAGTTCTATCAACAACTTCCTGTGACTGCAGGATACTTCATAACATCCAGGAATCAATTGGAAGAGAAGATATAATGTCAAGGCCTTCACTGTCTTGCAAACCATAGAAGATTTTCATAGCTGCATTAGCACCTGAAAACTGACTCAAGAAATATGCTCTTTTTTCAGCATCTGTAAACTATAGGACTTCTGCCTGGATAGGTTGCTTTAACAGAGAGTGGAGTTTCTTCATGGCTGTGAGCCGGGCAGTTATTAGGAGAGAGGATTCAGGAAAGTTTTTCTTCACCAAACTGCACAAGAGTATCTCTACTGGCTTCCTCTCCTGGGGATTATCAGTAAGATCCTCTTCTTGGTCACCCCCATGGTATTGCAGCTCAGAAAATCCATCAAGAATAAATAGAAGTTTCTCTGGATATAGAAGTATAATGTCCAGGATTGGTCCCTTTATGTCTTGAAATATGTTAGTGATCAGGTCAACAGCACTAAGATTATTAGTGTGGCTGATTTCTCTGCAACTGACATAAATGAGATAGTCAAATCTGCCTGGAGTGACCATTCCTGCTGCCCAGTCAAACATGAATTTGGGAACCATAGCTGTTTTCCCAGTCTCAGCACATCCCTGAAGCACCAGAGTTCTGGATGAGCTGAAACCTTCTTCATTAGGATTAAATACATGTTCCATCTTAACAAAATGATATTGTTGAAGAATTCCACATGGTGTCTTTTCTGATACACAATTCTCTTTTACAAGAAGCAGCCGTGACTCTACATGCTTGCCATGGTGATAACATTTATCAACTCCTATTTTTAGGTGTTTTTCCTTTAGATGTTTTCTGTATATTTCCTGGTAGTCTAATGAGGTGACACCAAGAGTAAATAATCACAGAATCGTAGACAGCAATGCAAACAACAACTATGACTAATACCACCATCACTACCATCTCTTCTTAGATGACTCAAAGGCTCTTCAAATTTTACATGTCTAAACCTGAGCTCTTGATTTATATACCTACCTAGCCCCAGTGCCCACAAACTACTCTCACCCAGACACCTTTTATCTCAGTTAAATGATGCCATCTGGGGCTGGGATTGTGGCTCAGCTGTAGAGAACACACCTAGCATGGGAAGGACCTGGGTTTGATTCTCAGCACCACATAAAAATAAAGGCATTGTATTGTGTTCATCTACACCTAAAAGATAAATATTAAAAAAAAGAGATTTTTAAAAATGATGCCATCTAATTGATCAGAAAAACTTTGAGATGTTTATTTTTTCTTTCAATTATCTATGTCAATTAATAAGGTCTATTATTCATACCTTCAAAAATAAGCCTTAGCAATCATCAAGAATACAAGTATCAGGCCAGGCGTGGTGGCAAAAGCATATAATCCCAGCGGCGCAAGGGGCTGAGGCAGTAAGGGGATTTCTGGAAAGCAGTAAGGAGATTTCTCAAAAGACTAGAAATGGAACACTACCATTTGACCTCATTATCCCACTCCTCAGTATATATTCAAAGGATTTAAAATTAGTGATACAGATACATCAATGTTTATAGCAGCTCAATTCACTAAGCTATGGAACCACCTAGGGGTTCCTCAACAGATGAATGGATAAAGAAAACGTGTATATATACACAATGGAGTATTACTTGGCCATAAAAAATGAAAGTATGGCATTTTCTGGTAAATGGATAGACCTGGAGACTACCATGCTAAGTGAAATAAGCCAGACCCAAAAAGTCCAAGGTTGAATGTTTTCTCTGATATATGGAAGCTAGTCCAAAATAAGGTGGGGAGGTTGAAAATTAAAAAAAAAAAAAAAACGATAGGTGTGGTGGTGCATACCTGTAATTTCAGTAGCTTGGGAGGCTGAGGCAGGAGGATCTCAAGTTCAAAACCAGCCTCAGCTACTAAGTGATGCCCTGAATAATTTAGTGAGGTCTTGGGCAGCTTACTGAGACCCTGTCTCAAAATAAAATATAAAAAGGGCTGAGGATAGGTATCAGTGGTTAAGTGCCCCTGGGTTCAATCCCTGGTACCAAGAAAAAAAAAAGACGACCAGTGGGGTAGGAAAAAGGAAACAAAGAGAAGGGTAGTGGGATGGGATAGGGAAACACAGTGGAATGAATGTAACCTAACATTCCTATGTACATATATGAATATACTACATTGAATCTCTCCATCATGAGCACCCACAAAACAAATTAAAAAAATTAAAAGTAAATAGCAAAAAGATCAAAGTAATACAGAGAAGGGAATAGGGGGTGAGAGGAAGAGAAGGGAAGGGGAAATACTGGGGAGTGAACTAGAACAAATTTTATTCCATGATTCTCTAATTATGTCAAAATAAATCCTATT
The DNA here is from genome assembly GCF_045843805.1 of Urocitellus parryii. Classification (NCBI taxonomy): domain Eukaryota; kingdom Metazoa; phylum Chordata; class Mammalia; order Rodentia; family Sciuridae; genus Urocitellus; species Urocitellus parryii. The sequence continues at coordinate 40,958,277 of NC_135547.1, forward strand.
GTCATGTATAACTAAAAAGAACTAATAAAAATAAAATTTAGAAATGAAATTTAATAAAAATTTTAAAAACATAAGCCTCAAATTCATTTATTTATCAGCATGTCCTCAAGATCACATAAGTCCAAGGTACTATGAACTCTACTGGACTGCTGAAACAGACTCCTACTTTTCTACTCTTATCTATCTGATCCAAGTAGCCAAAGTGAGTTTCTATAAACATCAATTAGATCATGTCACTGCCCTGTCCAAAATAGTTCAAGAGCTTTTCATTGCACTTGGTCTAAAAAACAAAATCCTTATTTCATCCTACAAGGTGTTCCATTATCTGGACCCTACCTACCTCCCCTCCCCAGCCTCATTTTATATCATTCTCCTTACTTCCTCCACTAAAGCCTCTCATAAATACCATTTTCTCTCCTACTTCAGAGCCTTTTCACTAGCAGTCCTTTCTACCTTGAATATTCTTCCTCCTGTTCTTTCCATGGTGAGTTTCTTCTTATACTTCTGATCTCAAATAGGACTTCTCAGAAGAGATTCTGCCTGGCCACCAAAATTAAGATTCATTCCACTATTCCTCTTACCAGCACCCTATTTTTCCCGGTATGTCACTTATCACAATTTATAATTATCTTATTTTTTGCTTCAATTATTTGTCTTCCCCACTAAATAATAATCTAAATGACAACAAAGGTCTTATCTATCTTTTTCACCACAGTACCCAGAATACCTAGCACAGTAGCCAGCACATAGTGGACACTAAATACATATTTATTGAATATGGCTATTAATGCTTTTGAATTAAAAGCAAGTCATTTATTATTAAATATTCTGTGCTTCATATTGTGCTTGGCCCTTTACATACATTTCTGATTTAATTCTCAAAACAATCTTAAAAGTTAGGTATTGTCCACATTTGATAGTTGAAGAAATTCAAACATATAACCAGGACTGGCTTCTGGAGTGTGTGTCAGGTCTTCATGCTCAAGACCCATGCTTGATTTAATATTCAGTTATTGCTGTCTTGAAATTCTTAACATTTGAACAAGAGATCCTGTGTTTTCACTTTGTACAAAACTGCAAATTATATAGCCAGTCCTCCTTATGGCATTTGGTAGCTCGATCAATTCTGGTAAATGAAAGAGCTTTAATTCTGATCCAGGTTTATCTGAGGTTTATGTGCTTAAACACTATATTAAGTAGCTTTTCACCTGCATCTAGAAAAAGTACCTCAGGAAATCAGATATCCAGTTCAAACTACTGTTATGTGAATGTCTACACAGCATTTTCCAAATGAGTTGTTCCTTAGAACATTATTATGCGATATATTAGTAAGGAAAGCTGTAAAAAGGTGTTCTGTGACCAAATAAATTGAGGGAAATGCACCCTCTTTCCCCTGAGTTTCTAAATGTTAGATATTAGCTTATGAAATGCTTCTTTATTTCAAGTTAAATAGGCTATTTAAATTTATTTAATCTAACATTTTCTGGTCTTAAATGACTAAAGAACCCTAACAGCAAAGTTGTTAACTCCTGGAAAACAATGTCTGTAGAATGAAGGGGAATGCTGAAACACATAAGAGTTGGAAAATATTTTCTGAAAAATTGTCATGAATAGTTTGGGTTTTTTCAGTCTCTATTGCAATTACTCAATTTTGCCATCTTAGCATGAAAGCAGCCATAGACAATATGTAAATGAATAGTCTTTTCCAGTAAAACATTTTTACAAAAATAGGCAACTGGCTGGATTTGGCCTACTAGCTACAGTTTGTTGGTCCTTATTTACATAATTCCCAAAGAGAATTTTCTAGCCTATAAAAATTTCTATATCTGTCTCTTAACAACTTTTGTTAATGATTGCTAAAGAATAAAGTGGAAATGTGAAAAGGTTGGGGATGAGAAGGTGGTTCATGAGAGACACTAATCCCAAAATAGAAAAAGAGGGTAAAATAAAAAAGACATCTATCTGTAAGCTCCTTCCTTGAAAAACGAAGCCAGAGAACCAGAAGCAGCTGTGGAGGAAGAGTTTGAGTTAGGAGAAGCACAAATATACCTTCATACCTAATATACCTTCATACATGAAACAAACAGAAATATAGCCACATTGCTACAGCCATTCATACTGTTCCTCAAACAGAAATACAAGGAACAAAGTAAGTCACTTCACATCTTTTTTTAATGTACCCACAAAGATATTTTATAGCTAATGCCCACCATAAAGGAAAACATAAGAACTTCCCTTACATACATATATGGGTTGTGAACATTTTAACTTATGATTAATAAGAAAAATTTAGGCATAAACTTAAAGATGTATACAATACTTGAAATGACTGTTTTCTGCTATTTTTCTTTCCATTGAACATTAATTAGCCTATTGCTTCTGTAGAACCTTCTTTTGAGCCTAACTTGGTAAATGGGAAAGAATAAAGCATTGGCCTTTAACAATATATACAATGGCCTACATTCACATACATATATCCATGTTCAATCCAAACACGTGCACATAAAAGTAAATAAATAAGAATAAACAAGCAAGCATACAAGTCCACATTCCTATAGTAGTAGTTATTGTTTGTTTACTACTTGCAACCTCTAGGAGAAGGTGTGACTAGATGGGTGATAAAGGTGGATGGATGGAAGCAGGGTCGGCAGAGGCAGACATTAGAATGTCACAGAAATGAGAAGGCAAGAGACTAGTACCAGGTTTTGTTCCCAGCTGCTAAACATTCCTTGTAGTTCAGGAATCAGCCACCAGGGGAGGACTCTAGCAAAGTTTACTCTTTGCTCTTTTGTGCTCTCTTGTTAGAAAGCTGTGGTTACAGCAAAGGGAGACGATGAGCCTTTTTCTGATTATATGATTATGAATGCTTTGGAGATTATGGAAAATAATAAACCACAGTTGCCTCTTCACCTTTCTGCTTTCTTTTTCCTCATTTTGGGCAACACAAAAATTGTGCAGTCCATTCTAAATTAAGAAGTAAATACTGTATCCAAGTAATATCTTAAGATACACACACATACACATACACACACATACATCTAACAAAAATTTAAGTTTTCAGAAGAATCACAAAGGCTATGATAAATAGAAGAAAGAGAATGAAAAGTTTTATCTAGAATACTCCTTATTCGTTCAATTACCTTTCTCTGCAGACAACAAACTCCAGGTACAAGCATGTTCCATATCTTTTCTTCTGACTGTTCATCCTAGAAAATCAAGAAAATAGAAATAACAGCTATAATACCCTTCTACAAAATATCTTTGGTGATCTTGGTAAAGAGAGAATTCTAAGACTATATGTGGGAATGCTGTAGTTTAGAAAAAAATAGTCTAGAAAATCAAGAGACATAGGCCCTAGTTCCATTTCTGTCTACCTATGGAATTTGTGTAAAATTATTTACTTTTCTTGGTCTGTGTTATTGTTTTCAAAGTGGCTGAGGAAATGATAGACCAGGTTTCTTTCTTTTTAGGTTTCACATTGAAAGAAAAGTGGTTTTCCGTTATACCATTGCATATTAGAATCATTTTTATACTACCATCTGGAACTAATTTCCCTTCTTTGCAATATGAATTATGACATTCTAATATATTTAGTCATTTACATTTGTATGAAAGGAAAGCAAGGAACCAGGAGGTAGGTGAACAAGAAATGAAAGACGAAGACCAGGCAGAGATACACATGAGAGTTTATTTATCAGAGCTGACAAATAAAGGCCATATCTCCATAGAAGGAAAGAGGCAATACAGTTGGGTTCCAACTTTTATAGGGCAGGCTCAGGAATCAGAGCTGCATGGGTCCTAATCTAGGCAGTGAAGGGTTGGGTTGGTATGAGGGAGTGGTGAACCTTTCTCAGACAGGACCTTGGGCAGGAAAGCAAAACTTTTTCTTAAAAATAACCATCTAGATGCTAATCAAGGACCTTGCAATGTATTACATTTATTGTTATTTGTCAGTTTTCTCACCTAAACTATATTATAGTCATTGCCATGAACTTTACAATTCTACACAAAAATGTGGGGTTTATTTTTCTTTTTTTTTCCTTTTAGCTCAACCTTGAGACTTGCTTTGACCAAAACAGTATACCCATAATTGGACATGCCCCCTCTTGAAATTCTTTTTTTCCCCACATTTTTATTGGTGCATTATAGTTGTATATACTGGTGGGATTTGTTGATACATATTCATATGTGCACACAATATAATAAATTTAGCTAATATCACTCCCCTGCACTTCCCCCCTCCCCTCCTCCATCCCCTGGTCACTTTCCTCTATTGTTTTACAGATCCCACTTTAATTTTTAGGAGATCCACCTCAACCTTTCTTTTCCTTTTTCGTCTCTAGCTTCCACATTTGAGAGAAAACACATGACCCTTGACCTTCTGGGTTTGACTTAGTTTGCTTAACATAATGGTCTCAAGTTCCATCCATCTTCCTGCAAATGACATAATTTAATTCTTCTTTATGACTGATGAAAACTCCATTGTTTATATCTATCACATTTTCTTTATCCATTCATCCATTGACAGACACCTAAGCTGGTTCCATAGTTTGGCTATTGTGGGTTATGCTGCTATAAACACGGGGGTACATGTTATCACTGTAACAAGATGACTAATTGTTCAGGTTGAAAACCAAGAAGTGGTAGAGCTAGCTGGGTCATATGGGCTTTGTACTGAGGTGGGGGGTATGCATGCATGCAAGGGCTGGGAGTTATTAAGTGCTTCCTCTTTTTGTGTTGCTCACAAAGCTGCCATTTCAAGTGTCTAAGGATTGAATCTAAAATAGCTTTTAGTTTCCCTTCTCACCAGTTTAAGGTTGGATGAAGTGGTATGTACTGCTGATTAGATTTTTGTCTGGACAGACGAGACAGATGCACTCCGAGAGTGGGGCTGCTGCAAAATTCTATAAGGAAAGTTCTGGCAGCTAGGGTGTAGGATTAATCAGGCCTTAGGGGTTTTGTTGGATGCTATCTGCTCTGGAGAGATTAGATCAACACACCCCTAGGCCCCCTCAGATGCTGATCTCTGATGGGAGTCTAAATTTCAGGATCCTCCCAAGAACTCTACTTACTGGGTAGGGGAACCAACCCTATACACACTCTGCTGCCCACAAACACAGCCTATCCACACTTAGTCATTGAGTATATTCACATCCACCTGTTAAGACTCCATAGCCTCTTCAGCTTGTCACATGAGCCATCAGACTCAAAGGAGAAGTGAACTCAGCTCCTCTTCATTTTTCTAACTGAATCCCCCAGGAACAATCTTCCCTGTGCTTGTTTCTTTCATGTTTTCTGCTAGATACACCCTATGCCACACAGTAGGCACTTGCCAGGAGAATATAGCTATGTTTGCTATGATCTCCTGGGTTCCTGAAACAGCTAGCTGCAACATGGCTATCTCAAAATGGCTCCTGCCTCAGCTCTCTGCTTACCAGTTGAGAAATACAGACCACTTTTTAAAACATCAGTTTGTGGTGCAGTTTCCGGTTCAACAAAGTTCAGGCTGCTTTTCTGATCTATAGGGTTTTCTGTAGCAAATCTGTTTATTGTGTTTCTCTCTGTGTTGTCCCCTCTGTGGTAAACCAGACTGCTGCCTCTGCTGCAACCAGTTTGATTTTATGTACTCTTTCTTCTTTGTTCAATATGCCAGAATTTCTGAGTCTCTAAGACACTCTGTCCAATTATTGAATTTTGGCAAGATTGCTCTTTCACCCACCTCAGCGAGAGGCAATACTCCTGCTACTTGAATTCCAAGCCACGGAGCAACTAGAAATGAGCCTTCCTCTAATCTGCCATCTTGAATCTCTCCCTGTCTTGTAATTCCATCACTATTAGGAGAGGAGTCTTAAGAGAAACAATCCTCAGCTAGTCCACTGGTCCAAGAAGGAGGAGTATGTGAAGCACACCACCTAGTTTACCCATAATCCTAGAGCAAAAATGTAGAGTCTTACAGTTGCCCAATAGAGCTAAGCAGCTGAGTCCCAGATGGCCTCCAAAGTTGTGATAATATAAGTGCTTAATATCACAGAGATTATGTGGTTGCTACATACCACTGTGGCAATAGATAACTGATAAATCTTGATAGAACACATATGCCTAGTACATGTTTGGCACAGAGTAGATATTAAATATTTGATGAATAAATTGAATGGATAGATGCTTTTAAAGATAATCCGATTACTGGCCCATACTCTTGATAAATCAGATCTTTGGTGAGGTCTGGCATTGATTTTCTTAAAAGCATCTCCAGGTGATTCCAATACATGGCCAGCAAAGAAAGCCACTAAGATTTGGTTCTTCTTGATAAAAAAAAAAAAAATGGATTAGTGAAGCACAGAAGTTTTAGAATCCAACAAGTATGTTCAAGCCCTGATTCTACCATTTACTATGTGACAACCATGGAATTAACATCTCTACACATCAGATTTTGTTATTCATTAAGTGGAGATAACAACAGTACTTTCCTTATAAGGTGGTTATGAAGACCAAATGAGATAAGGCATATAAAGTTTTAGTCAGTCCACTATGCAGTATATAGTAAGGACTAAATAATCCTAAACTATAGCTAATGTATTTTATCATTTTATATGGAGTAGATATATCTTTGAACTCACATAGACTTTAAGTTCCATTTCCAATCTTTCTAGAAAAATGAACTTGAGTAAATTAAACTAAGACTCCAGTAACCCACATGTAAAATATGATTGATAGAATAATATCTAATTCATTAATTGTGAGGATTAAATAATATGGCATTCATAAAATGCTTAGCATGGGGACAGGTACAATACAAATGGTAAATGTTAAGAGAAAAAAATAAGGTGTCATTTATTATAACTTTGACAGAAAGAAGTCATATTCTACTAAAATCTATACATAAAAATTTAATTCCTATCATGTGAAATGTTTCCAAGGTAGAATTATATTTTTTCCCAGTCTCTAGGAATATCATTATCCCCCTCAAGATAGAATCAATCCTTGGGCTGGGGATGTGGTTTAATGGCATAGCACTTGCCTAGCATGTGCAAGGCTCTGGACTCAATCCCTAGCACCATAAAAAAAAAAAAGAATCAATGCTCTAGCTATAAATTATTCCAGTAAAAGTGTCTGTCCTGGATAAAGGAGATGGAGAGATGCATGGTCTCCTGCTCTTTTCCTGAGGAATCTAAGACTTGTCCATTATTTCAATTATCCTTTTGACTCCTAATTGTTTATTCCAATCTAGTCCCTTCCTCTGATATTCCAATTTATATGTTTAAAAGATTATTCAGCCGGGCACAGTGGCACATGCCTATAATCCCAGCAACTCGGGAGGCTGAGCAGGAGGATTGCAAGTAGAAAGCTGGCCTCAGCAGATTAGTAAGGCACTTAGCAACTCAGCGAGACCCTGTCTCTAAATAAAATATTTTTAAAAGGCTGGGAATGTGGCTCAGTGGTTAAGTGTGTTGGGTTCAATCCCCAGTACCCACCTCCAACAAAAAGCTTATTCAACATATTATATATATATATTGACATGTCTCTATTTTTACCTCCTTTGATTGTTGTTTTATTCATCTGGCATTCTTTCACTGACCTTTGCTCTAATAAGAAATGAAAATACCTCAAGGAAATAATCAGATTCTTCATCCTTGAATTTTTAAACTTGATTGAAGATTCTGGAGTTCTACTACCAAAATGCCTCCCTGGTTCCTGAACTCAAGGCCTTGATTTTCAGCATTTCGATTTGAATTTGATCAACCCAGTATCTTTCCAAATATCCCTGTTTTTAATTAACTTATGCAAATCAATTTCTGCTATATGTAAGTAAAGAATTCTAATATAAAAGTTATATGTGAGAGTGAATTAAAGTTAACATGCTTTGGGAATTATAGGGGAGGTATTTTATTGCTGGATATCAGTCCCAGCTAGAGTAAAGGCTGAGAGATGGCCCAAATTCCAGAATAGGAAAGTAGTATTCATTGTACTAGGATTACCACTAGAACATATGAAATCTTTATGCAAGGTATTAAAAGGTACCCTCTCCAAGAAGACAAATAAGATTGTCTCCTCTAGGTAGCTGAATAATAAAATGATAAAATTATATGCTTTCCTGTGACACAACACAGCAGCAAGCTAGGGTACATAAGTAAGAACAGAGTGCAGAATAAATTCAGTCCCCATTTACATCTATGAATGTGTGTTTTTTCATTCAACAAACTGCACAGTTTTACATGGTGACTCTACAAAATGCATGCTGCCAAAAATAGGGAATTTACTAGAATGTTTTCCCAGTCTTATTGAGGTATAAATGAGAACCAAAAACTATATATTAAAGGTATATGTGATGGTTTGATATATGCATACACTGTAAAATGATTACCACAATCAAGCTTACATATAGTCACTTCAGTTTTTCTTTTTCTTTTTGTGGTGAGAATGCTGAAGATCTATTCTCTTATCAAATATCAAGTATACAATACAGTATAACTATAGTCACTGTACTGTATGTTAGAACCCCTGAACCTACACATCTTGTAATTGAAAGCTTATACTCTTTGAACACTTTCCCATTTTTCCAGAGCCCCAGTTCCTGGTAACCACCTTTCTTCTGTGCTTCTGTGAGATCAACTTTTTTAGATTCCACATACAAGGGAGATCATACAGTTCTTTCTTTCTGTGTCTGGTTTATTTCATTTAGTATAATGTCCTATGGGTTCATCCATATTATAAATGGAAAGATTTTTTTCTTTTCATATTCCTTTACATACTACATTTCCTTTATCCAGTCATCTATTGACAGACACTCAGGTTGTTTCCATGGGACACACAAGTTATAACAGAGTATAGGATAATTTCAGTCCCCATTCACATCTTTGGCTGTGTGCCTTTTCATTCAACAAACTGCTCAACTCTACGTGATGACTCTACATTATGCATGCTACCAAAAATAGGGGAGATAGTATAATTTTCCCAGTCTTATTGGTTATTTTGAATAATGCTGCAATGAATGTGAGAGTGCTGAATTCTCTTCAAAATATTAATTCCACTTCCTTTGACTCTATACTCAGAAGTAGAATAGCTGGATCATATGTCAAATCTACTTTTAATATTATGAGGATCTTTCACACTGTTTTCCACAATGGCTATGTGCCAATTTATTTTCCCAGGAACAGAATACAAGGGTTCCCTTTTTATCACCCCTCACCAACTTTTGTTTTTTCCTTTTTTATGACAACTATCTTAATAAATGTGAAGTGATAGCTCACTGTAATTTTCATTTGCATTTTCCTGATGATTAATGATGCTTACCACCTTTTAATATTTGGAAAAAAATGTTCATTCAGTCCTTTGCTTGTTTTTGTGTTAGGATTAGTTATATATGCAATAAAAATTCAAAGATCAACCCTCATTCCCAAGCCTAAAATGAGATTGCACTTCAAAAACGTGAGATAATTAGCATATCATAAAGTTACTCTAAGTGTACAATTCAATGTTTTATAGTATATATATACATAACGTTTTATAACTATCACCACTAATTCTAAAACATTTACATCACCCCAATAAGAAAAACTGCACCAATAAGGCAGACACTCTCTATTCCCTCTGTACTCCTAGTACTTGGTAGTCACAATTCTATTTTCTGTCTCTAAGGATTTGTCTATTCTGAACATTTTATGTAAATGCAGTCATACAATATATGGTCTTTTGTATCTGGCTTTTCTGACTTGCCACTATATTTTCAAGGCCTATGCATAGTATATCATGTATTGGTACTTTGTTCCCTTTTTATAGATGATTAATAATCCATTTCATATCCACTAGAATGGCTATACCACATCCTTGCTATTTTTCATTTTTAAAATTATAGCAAGGATGCGGAAAACTTAGCACCCTAATACATTGCTGGTGGGAACATAAAATGATGTGGACACTCTGGAGAACAGTTGGCAATTGCTCAAAAAATTAAACAGAATTACCATATGACCCAGCAGTTCCACACCTAAGTCATACTCAAAAAAACTGAAAACTAGTATTCAAACAACTTGTACAAGAATGTTCCTTGCAGTACTGTACACAATAGCAAAACATGGAAACAACCCAAATGCCCACCAATTGATAAACTGATAAAATGTGATATATGTATATGATGAAGAATTATTCAACCACAAAAAGGAATGAAGAACTGATACATCTAGCATAGATGTCCCTTGAAAACGTGTGGCAGGCATGGCGTCACACTCTTATAATCCCAGATACTCAGGAGAATAAGGCAGGAGAATCAGAAGTTTGAGGCTCGCCTGGGCAACACAGCAATAACCCATCTCAAAATTAAAATTATATATATATATATATATATTGGGCTGGGGATGTGGCTCAAGCAGTAACACGCTCACCTGGCATGCGCAGAGTGCTGGGTTCTATCCTCAGCACCACATAAATAAAATAAAGATGTTGTGTCCACTGAAAACTGAAAAATAAATATTAAAATTTCTCTCACTCTCTCTCTCTTTAAAAAATTATATAGATAGATAAATATAGTTATAGATATAGATATAGATATATAAAGGGCTGGAGATATAGCTCAGTGGTAGAGTACCCCTGAGGAGTTCAATCCCAAGTAAACAAAACAAAACAAAAACCAAAGAAACAAAATAGAATTATGTGGGAGGAGGGGATTGAGGTGGCTGATTAGAGGAAAGAAGCATCTCAGAGCAGTCCCTCAGCATCAGCTTCTCAGCAAGGTCGCAATTAATGTTACAGACATCAAAGTAGACTCTAGACCTTTATTCATCAGTTACTGATGTTAGTGCTACTCCTAACCTACCCCCTCCCTCACTCTAATAGGGGCTGAAAAGTGACTGGGGCACTTCAAGATTAGAGACTAAACCCTATTGCTGAGAAATTTTTACAACCTAGCCAAACAATAGTGAATCTCACTCCACACAAGATCTAACCCCACCCTGAGCCTAAATATAACTTCAACTCATAGAATTAGGGGAGAGAAAGTACCCAGAACAGAAACCAGGCTCCAAGAAGGAACAACCAGAAGGGAACTTCATGTGCACTCCCCTTTAACATTTACATATATATCAAAAACAGAAATTGCAGAACTAAAAAAAAAACTACACACATATAAAAGAGTAAGGGTATACACATCAATTGATGCACAAATCCAGTACCCCTGAAAACATAAGGAAACAGGCAAACAAACCCCTGTTCTCAAAATTCAGAACTCTTCAAAAAAGGATCCCACACAGAAGTGGATGAAATTCTAGAGAAAGATTATGAAAAATTGATTATTAAAATATTCAATGAACTAAAAGAAGATCTAAGGCATTGATTAAGAAAGCAAATACAGGAGATGAAAGACCACCTGGATAAAGAAATAGAAATAGTGAAAGTAAATCAGAACTCTTGGAAATTAAAGGCACAATGAATCAAATTAAAAATTCACTTGAGAGAATCACAGCCTCTGGGACAGGAGCCCCTTGTGTTTCTCCTTTGCTAGCAAAGCTATAAAACTTTGTTTTCCTTTCTGTCAAAACTGTGTCCTCATTATTGGATTGGCATCGGAGAAAGGATTGAACTTTTGGTAACAAATTTGGTACTGCAGGTGGGACCTGAGAGCAGCCCTTGCTCCAGCTTTCTTGAGAAGGCTTGGCTCTCCAAGGAACCCCACTTCCATGCTGAGGATGCAAGGAGGCTGTGAACTTGAGAGCCAACTGCAGGAGAGTTAGGAGATGGGTGAGTTTGCCTTGGGTGTACTACAGGAGCTGTACCTGTGAGTAAAGGAAAGGACTGAGGGACCATCCCAGCAGCAGCTGAAGTTCCTTTTGCTTCAGGGAACTCCCACCTGCGCTCCCCAAACAGTGTACTTGCTCCATTGTGGTCCACTTTTAAGAAAAAGGAAACTGAACTCAGGAAAGATGCAACAACTTTGGCCATTTAAGTCCTCCAGTGTGAACGTCAAGACCCTTGATTCTACACATCTGGTCCCTCTTTGTGGGAACATCTATGGTGCACTGATATAGGAGTCAAGATTAAGTATGACTTGAGAAAGTAAAGTTATTTGCTCCCTTCTGGTCTGTTCTAGGTTGTCATCTGTTTGTTTGCCTTGGGTTTGGGAATTCCCTCTGGTTGTCTATGTTTTTGTTTGTATCTGTTATTGACCCAGTAGTGACCTGGGCACTACTGCATTGGTTCTATAGGTAGCCTCTTGGGAAAGATCTTGGCTGGTCTGTTTTAAAGGTTCCAGTTTGTTGGACATGGTTTTGGGGATCCACTCTGGTGGTCTCTCTCTGTGTTTATTTTTTGTCCAATCATGCAATTGAAGTTAGTCCATCAAAGGTAAAGTAAGTTAGAAAGACCACTGTTAGGTATAAACCTATCGAAGATTAAAGTTTTACTGTAATGATCTGGATTTTGAATAGCCTTCTGGACTATTATACAAGTTTACATAATTGGAGTTGATCTGTCAAAGGTAAAGTAAGTAGAAGAAATTTGTATGTGCAGGTCTCTCTGTTTTAAAGGTTCCCATCTGTCAGCTCTGGTTTTGGTGATCTTCTCATCTGTTTTTTTTTTTTTCTTTTGTATCTGTTACTGGCCCTTCAAGACATGGGCCATGCTGCATTGATCTTACCAGTAGTCTCCTGAGCAGAGAGAACTTGACTGAATGGGCCACCTATAGGTAGAAGCCTGTCTAAGAGAAAGACAGGGTACTGTAACACAATCTAGCCTTCGAATGGTTTTTCTGGATTATTACACAATTTTGAAGTTGAAGATAGTCTGTCAGGGATAAAGTATATGAAAGAGATTCTGTAAGTACAGGCATTTATGCAGCTGTATGATAAGGATTCTGAACAGTCAGGAACTAATTTGAAGGAGCCTAAAGGCATTGCCTCAGGTGAATAAGGATAGCAGGACACCAGAAGAAAGGGTTACAAAAAGATTTCAATCTTTTAAACCCAGCGTAGGCACTCCCAGCACTGTTTCTCTGCCTGGCCCCAGGCAGCTGAAGATCATATCACTATGGTCAAGGAAACTAACTCTAAACTAGGTGGGGGGGGGGGCGGAATCCCAGAAAAGCTGCCTGAGCTGTAAAAAAAAATGGCCCAAGAGAACCTCCTCTCTGCCCTGCCTTCCACCCCTTTTACCCATGGGGGTTGGAGGCTGTGGGCCACAGAGGACAGGACAGTAATTTCTAGCACTGTTAGTTTATAGCCTGGGGACAGAAGTAGTCTCCCCTTTTAATATCTGACAGGACACCTCATTTGGCCAGTGGATATCCATCACTGGGGCAAAGTAGTTCCTGCTTTAATGTTATCCCATCAAACTAAATGCATGGGGAGACTGGCAGAATAAACAACTGTATCCAGAAAAGAAAAAGAAACTAAGGCCAACCTGTGTTTTGTAGACAGCCTCTGCAAACGGATCTTCAAGGAAGCCTAAAAAAAGAACGTAAAGGGCCTCCTCCATTCCATATCAATATGTCCAATATAAGAAAAAGACCCAAAAGGAGCCTCTGGGCACAAGTGATAGTGGAGAACTCACTTAAAGTTGATGGCATCATGATAATGACAAGGCAGACAGGTCAGGCTAAAAAATATCCTGTGCTCCAACCCCTTACATGCAATCTGGGAGAGAAAATGTTAAGGCACAGTTTTTGCATATGCTGTATTGTCCAACCCTCTCCTGGAATGAAACAGATAACATTTATAAGGATTATTTCAGAGTATTAATTTAAGAAAGGTCTGAAACTAGAAAAGATAAAACAAAGTTATAGATATGGAAATATTTTAGTATGGAAAATTTGAAGGTAAAATAAATGTTTCTGGGTGAAAAAGTATTTTGTCTGGTAAAATAATATTCTTGTGCTAAAGCCCAAAATGAAAGAGGGCAAAACTAAGGATGTTAACAAGTTGTGCAGGTCTAAGTAATTCACAAAAGATTTGCAGAAGATAAATCTCAAAAAGTTTGTGTTTGTGATCAAATTGGCTAAAATGAGCACAAAGTTATTTGAACTTTAATAGGAAGCAAAGTCTGAAACCCTGATCAGCTCTTATCTATCAAGATAATTTTCTTGGGCTGGGGTTGTAGCTCAGCGGTAGAGTGCATGCCTAGCATGTGCAAGGCCCTGGGTTTGATCCTCAGCACCACATAAAAACAAGTAAATAAAATAAAGACATTGTGTCCAACTACACCTAAAAAAATAAATATTTTTTTTTAAAAAAGGATAATTTTCTTGTATTTCTTAGGTTTTATTACTTGGGGAAACTGTCTTAAAGGAATTAGAGTTTGCACCTGTTTAAAAGTCTTAAATGATTACTTTGAACTGGTTAAACAAACAACTCTTCAGCACCACATAAAAATAAATAAATAAAATAAAAGGTATTGTGTCCAACTACAACTAAAAAAATATTTTAAAAAACAATTCTTACTTAGGTTATAACAATACAGTTGACACCCTAAATATATGTGACTAGTTATATGTATGCATCTGAGAACTATATCTGTCTAAGTCTTGGCTAAGTATTATGTAAAAGTTTATAAAATAAAATTTATGTAGGTTTTCCAGCAAGATAATCAATGAGTGCTCTCTTTATACATTATGTGTGTCTTAGAAGGGCCATATTCATTTGAAGGACTTGTCTTATATCTGTTTGCTTTGACTAAGTCAATTTCTGATAATTAACACTGTTTCCTAAGTGTATATAAGGCTATCTTTTGATTTTTGCTAACCCATGCAGACCTGTGATTATAGATTCTAAATTGTACTTTAAAAGTTAAACTTAGTTAAATGTAGAGCTTATGAGAGCACTTTGCCAACTAAAATTATCTGAAGCAATAATCTCGGGTTTATATAGAAATAACAAATTAGGTTGGTATTTATTCAAGTCATTTGATGTTTTACAGCTGGATAAAGTAACCTGTTGTCAATAAGTTAAAAAAATTCAATTGAGGGCTGGGGTTGTGGCTCAGTGGTAGAGCACTTGCCTAGCATGTGTGAGGCACTGGGTTGGATCCTCAGCACCACATAAAAATGAATAAACAAAATAAAGGTATTGTGTCCATCTACAACTAAAATGAATGAATTAATAAATAAATACATAAATAAATAAATAAAAATTCACTTGAAAAAAACATCAACAAGGGGTGGGGGTGGTAGAAAGTTTGTCTAGGACGTGTGAGGGTTCGATCCTCAGAACCACATGAAAATAAATAAAATAAAGGTATTGCATCCAACAACTAAAAATATTTTTTAAAAATCATCAACAATCACCAACAGATTAGAATGCACAGAAACTAGAACATCATCCCTTGAATACAGAGCCTCAGGCCTGCAAGACAGGATACATCAATTGAGTACATGGAATACACTAAAGGGGAAAAATAATAGAACATGATCAGAATAAACAGGAAATCTGGGACAACATTAAAAGACCAAACCTGAGAATCACTGCCTTACATACACTCACAGGCTGAAGGTAAAAGTATAGAAAAAAGTATCTAAGACAAATGAAATTCAAAAACAAGCTGGAATAGCTAGTTATATGTGAATATGACAAAGCTGATTTCAAGTAAAAATTAGTCAGAAGAGACAAAGAAAGCCATTGCATCCTGGTAAAGGGAACAATCCATGAAGAAGATATAATGATAGTAAATTCCTATGTCCCAAATGTTAGCACATCCAGTTACATTAATAAAAATAATCATTGATATTAAACCTCACATAGATCCCAATACAACAATACTGAATATTTAAATATACTCTTATCACGAATAGATTATCAAAGTATACAGTTAATAAAAACTATTCAATTTAAATAAAACTATGAATCAAATGAACATCTACAGAATATTTCACCCCAAAACAGCTGAATTCACTTTCTCCTCAGCAGGACATGGAACTTTTCCAAAACAGGCCATATTCTAGGTCACAAGATAAATCTTAGCAAATACAAAAAGATCATGCTTTCTATCGAAACATAATGGAATGAAACTGGAAATTGACAACAAGAAAATAATAGAAACCACATAAACACATTAATATTAAACATTACTCTTTTAAATGAAGAATAGATCAAAGAAGAAATGAGAGGGGAAATCAACAAATTCTTAGAAACAAATAAAAACAAAGATAAACCATATCAAAATATTTGCAATACTATGAAATCTGCACTAAGAGGAAAATTCATTGCATTGAGTGCCTACATCAAAAAATGGAGAGATCCTAAGTAAATAAGCTTATGACCCACCTCAAACCCTTGTAAGAAAAACAAATAACTCCAAAATAAGTAGAAGACAAGAAATAATAAGAATCAGAGCCAACATTAATGAAATTGAGAATAAAAAAATAAACAGGTTTAGGATGGGGTTGTAGCTCACTGGTAGCGCATTTGCCTAGCACCTGTGAGGCACTAGGTTAGATTCTCAGCGCCACATATAAATAAATAAAATAAAGGTCCATTGACAACTAAAAAAATATTTTAAA
Organism: Urocitellus parryii; assembly: GCF_045843805.1. NCBI lineage: Eukaryota > Metazoa > Chordata > Mammalia > Rodentia > Sciuridae > Urocitellus > Urocitellus parryii. Next base: position 40,974,754 of record NC_135547.1, read on the forward strand.
AATACACAGGATCAATGCAACAAAGAGTTGATCCTTTGAAAAGAACTTATTTTGAAAATTTTACTCCAATGAATGCAAAATCTAGAAGTCATTGACAGATTTCTAGACACACATGACTTGCCCAAAGTAAACCAGGAAGATACAGAAAACCTAAACTGTCCAATATGAAGTAATGAAATTGAAATAGCAATTAAAAGCCTACCAACAAAGAAAAACCCAAGACCAGATGGATTCTCAGCAGTGTTTTACCAGACCTTTAAAGAAGAATCCCCAGCTTTTCTCAAATTATCCCATGAAACTGAAAGGGAAGAAACACTCTAAGTCATATTCTATAAGCTAGTGTAACCTTGTTACCAAAACCAGACAAAGACTCATCTAAGGAAGAAAACTACAGACCAATGTCGCTGATTAAAATATAATCAATTCTCATTCAAAAACATATTAATAGCCTGGTGTGGTGTTAAACACCAAAGTAAACCAGGAAGACACAGAAAACCTAAATCTACCAATATGAACAAATGCCATGGCTCAGGCAGCTGAGATAGGAGGATCACAAGTCCAAAGCCAGGCTAGCAATTTATTTTAGTGAGGCCCTAAGCAACTTAGCAAGACCCTATCTCAAAATTTAAAAATAGAAAGAGGCTTGGAATGTGGTTCAGTGGTTAAGCACCCCTGGGTTCAATCCATGGCCAAATAGGCTTTGTACCGGGGATGCAAGTTTGGTTCAACATATACAAATCAATAAATATAATTCACCGCTTAAATAGAATTCAGAATAAGAATCATATGATCATCTCAATAGATGCAAAAAAGGTCTTTGATAAAATACCCCAAACTTTTATGATAAAAACACTGAAGAAATGAGGGATAGAAAAATCTTACCTCAACATTACAAAGGCTACACAGACCTGTAGGTAACACTGTACTGAACAGAGAAAAACTAAAAGCTTTTCTTCTAAAATCAGGAACAAGATAAAGATACCCACTATCACCACTTTTTTTTCAATACAGTTTTCAAAAATCTAGCCAGGGAAATCAGGCAAGAGAATTAAATTTAAGGGAAAAAATAAGAAGAAATAAATAAAAATAAAAATAAAGAAGTCAAATTATCACTGTTTGCTGATGACATGATTCTATATATAGAATATTCCAAAAAATTCCACCAGAAGACTTCTAGAGCTGATCAAGGAATTTAGTAAGGTAGCAGAATACAAGATCAACACTCATAAATCAATAGTTTTTCTATACTCCAACAGTGCTTCAACTGAGAAAGAGACCAGGAAAAAATATTCCCTTCATGATAACCTCAAAAAAAATTTTAAAAATACTTGGGAATTAATCTAACCAAGGAGGTAAATTATCTCTACTATGAAAACTATACAACACTTAAGAAAGAGATTGAAGAGGACCACAAAAGATGAATGGACCTTCCATGTTCTCAGATAGAATTAATATAGTCAAAATGGCCATGATACTAAAAGCAATAGACATATTCAATGCAAGCCCCATCAAAATACCAATGTCACTCTTTACAAAACTAGAAAAAATAGTCCTAAGATTCATTTGGAAGAATAAGAGACCCAGAATAGTCAAAGCAATTCTGAATAAGAAAAGTGATACAGGAGGCACCACAATACCTCATCTCAAATTATACTACACAGCTATAGTAGCAAAAACAGCATGGTATTGGCATTTAAATACATTTGAAGACCCATGGAACAGAGTTGAAGACACAGAGGAAAAAAATATTAACAGCCATCTGATACTGGACACAGGTGCTAAAAATATACACTGGAGGAAAGATAGCCTTTTTAATAAATGGTGCTGTGAAAACTGGATATCCATATACAGAATTTAGAACCCTATCATTCACATGGCACAAAAGTCAAATCAAAATGATTAAAGTGTTAGGAATTAGATCAGAAATCTTTCAAGTGCTATAAGAAAACACAGAGTCAACAATCCATCATATAAGTACAGGTACCAATGTCCTCAACAAGACCCCTAAATCTCAAGAAACAAAAATAAGACTTTATAAGTGGAATTTCATAAAATTACAAAGCTTATGTACAACAAAGGAAACAACTCATAGAGTGAAGAGAGAGCCTACAGGATGGGAGAGAATCTTTGCCAGCTGCTCCTCTGACAGAGGATTAATCTCAAGAATATATAAAGAATTAAAAAATACTCAATGCCAAAAAACCAAATAGCCTATCAATAAAGGGGCAAAATAACTAAACAAAACCTTCTCAAAAGAAGAAACACAAATGGTCAAGAAACATATGAAAAAATGTTCAGCATTCTAGCAATTAGGGAAATGCAAATCAAAACTAATATTAGTATAATCTTAATGTAGTTTTGATTTGCATTAATCTCACTCCAGTCATAATGGCAATTATCAAGAATATGATTAATAAAAAATACTGGCAAGGATATGGGTAAACAGGTACACTCTTACATTGTTGGTATGACTACAAATTAGTACAACCATTCTAGAAAGCAGTGTGGATATTCCTCAAAAATTAGGAATGGAATCATCATATGACCCAGCTATCCCACACCTTGGTATTTATCCAAAAGATCTAAAATCAGCATATTACAGCAATACAGTCACTTCATGTTTACAACAGCACAATTCACAATAGCTTAATTATGAAATCAATCCAGATTCCATAGATGAATGGATTAAGAAAATGTACCAAAGGGAATTTCACCTTTATATACAGGTAGAAGAAAGGAAGTTTAGTAGAGTAGAAGAAGGAGAATAGAGGGAGGGAGGAAGAAAAAAGTTGGGGAAATGGAGATTTGAATTAAATTCTTGCATGTATCATTTTATCAATATGAACCCAATTATAATTATGGGTATAAGTACATAAATCTGTATAAGTATGATGCTATAATAAAAAAGAAAAAAAATATAGTAAATGAAGAAACCAGAAACAAAAGGCTACATATTGTGTGATTCCATTTCTATGAAATTCCTAGAATGCTTAAATCAATAGATACAGAAAGTAGATTAGTGGTTGCAAGAGGCTGGAGATAAAGGAAAATTGGTGGTGACTACAAGTAAGTATGGGGATTTTGTGTAGGATGTAGAAAATATTTGGGGATTTTATATAGTGGTTATAGTTGTACAACATTGTAAAAATAATTAAAATGCACACTTTGAAAGGGTGGATTTTATGGTATATGAATAGAACCAATCAATATTAATAAAATTAATTTAAAATGCAAATTAAAAAGAAAATTGGAAACTGGAAACAACCCAAATATTCATCAATGGATAAGTGCATAAACAAAATTTTATATATATATACACACATACATACACACATGCACACACACACACACACACACACACACAAACGAAATATTATTCAGCCTTAAGATGGAAAGAACATCTGACACACGCTATAAAATAGATGAGCCTTGAAGACATTATGATAAGCAAAATAAGCTAGGCACAAAAGGACAAATATAGTGATTCCCTTTATATAACTAGAGTTGTCAAATTCATGCATTCAGAAAATAGTGTTCATGAGGAACTGGGGGAAAGAGTAACCCGGAATAAATATTTAATGGTATTTTCATCAGCTTTTCCATCACTGTGACCAATATATCTAACATGAAGGCATGAGGTGAGGCAGAATATCATGGCAAAAGGGTATAGCAGAGGAAAGTGGCTCAGGATTTGGCAACCAGGAAGTAGAAAGAGAGCTCTGGTCACCAGGGACAAAATATAAACCCCAAAGTCATGCCCCTGGTGACCTACCACCTTCAGTCATACCCTACCTGCCTACAGCTACCACTCAGAGAATCCTTATCAGTAGATTACCTGATCATTTTAACTGTAAATGTTCTCGCATGCCACCCACATGAGTGAGCTTTTGGGGGACACCACATATCCAAATCATAACAAATACTATCAGAGTTTCAGTTTGAGAAGATGAAAACTGATGGTATTGATGGTTGCACAACAATGTGAATTTAATTCCATTGACATATATACCTAAAAATGGCTAAAATGTCAAATTTTATGACCTATATATTTTATATCAATTCTGCTCTTCCACTGAGCTATATCCCCAGCCCTTTGTTATATATATTTTACTACAATGAAAAAAAAGAGAATATGAGAAAAATATTTGATGAGATCTTTCACAAAGGAAGATATATAAATGGCCAACAACACATGTGTTCAATATCATTAGTTGTTAGGGAAATGCAAATTAAAACTGCAATGAAGTACCACTTCACACCCACCAAAATGGTTAATATGAAAAACACTGAAATTACCAAATGATTATGATGATGTTGGTGAAATAGTAAAATAATATAAAGGTATAGAAGTTTCTCAAAAAAGTAAACATACTTTTTTGTCCTACAATTCCATTCCTAGGTATCTCCCAAGAAAAATGAAAACATATGTCCTCAAAGAGAATTATTTAAAAAAAAGTATATAGTAGATTTATCCATAATAACCCAAAAGTAAAAAACAACCTAGGTATCCATCAACATAAGAATATATAAAGATGGCAGCTCAGAGGAATCCACAGTGTTGCAGCAGCTCTCCAAGAGTGAATTAAATTAGTAGTTCTGCAGTGACAAACTGCGGTAAGAAAACAAGGAAAAACAGGGAGGCAACTCAATGAGCTAGTATCTAGGAGAAACCCCAAAATATTTGGTCCTAGAATAGAAAAAGAATTAATAAAGGCAACATATGGTGGCAGTGTGGGGTATGTTTTAGCTCAGTGGGCAGGGGAAGCACTCCTCTGTCAAGATTAAAGACACTTTCCCATCAAACTTTATAAAAACAGACAATAATCAACATATCCTCAAGAGGAACAGATAACAAACTCAAGAAAGCTGGGATGTGCCTGCCATGGGGAAAGCCCAGGAGACCCTACCTAGAGAGAGAATGAGTAATTCCCAGAGGAGGTATTTGAATCTCCCTAACATAGGTTGTCAGACCAGGGAAAGCACTGATAACCTGAAGATACTCACTGAGCAGACATGGAATTCCTGCAGTATACCATCAATTTTCAAGAATCCACAAGACACTAATTAAAATATTATATATATCAGAAAGGTCAGTAGTGTAGATGGAAGGGAATAGGGGAGGGAGGGAGGGGGAGAGAAAGGGAAGTCCCAACATCCCTTTCTAGGGCATGCTTCCAATGACCTAACTTTCTTCCACTAGGACCCACCTCCTCTAAGTTCCACCACCTCTCAATAGGGCCACAGGCTGGCAACATATGAGCCCTGGGGCTGGGGTTGTGGCTCAGTGGTAGAGCACTTACCTACTATGTATGAGGCACTGGGTTGATTCTCAGTACTGCATATAAATACATAAATGAATGAATAAATAGATAGATAGATATCCATCAACAACTAAAAAACTTTTTTTTTAAAAAAAGGAGTTTTTTAAAAAAACATATGAGCCCTTAGAAGATGTTCCAGATCCAAACCATAGGAACTTCACTCCCTACCCAGTTGAAGTGTCATAGCACTTCAACCACTCTTTTATTAGGAGTTTCACTGCTCTTACCATTTTTTCCTCTACCATTTATTAAGCAATTACTACTATGGGCCAATCTACACACATCATCTCTGCTACTCCTGACAAAATCCATACATGGTAAATATCATTGATCATTTTTACAAATAAGTAAAAGTACTTAAAGAAATGAGGTATCTTACAAAAGGTGACACTGCTAGACAGTGGTGGAGTAGGGTAAATTGAAGAATGTAGGAGAGGAAAGCAGACAAATGTGAAGGATTGGAGACCAAAACAGCAATTCAGGTAAGAATTAGTAGATGTGTGACTTTACAGGCTGGATCCAGTTGACTTTGACTGAGGATGCACAACTAGGAGTGCCTAGAATAAACCAAAAACAAATCAATTCAATATCTTCTCTCAGAATAAAATGTTTACCTTAACTTCTTTGGAAATATACATATTATATATTTTATATATGTATATTTATTTTCAATCAGTCCTCCTTATCAGTAGGCTCCATGTCTGTGCATCCAACTAAAAAAGGATTGAAACTATTCTTTTAAAAACCTGTACTGGGGGACTGGGGTTTTGATTCAGTGGTAGAGCACTTGCCTAGCATGTGTGAGGTACTGGGTTTGATTCTCAGCACCACATATAAATAAATGAATAAAATAAAGGTCCATTGACAACTAAAAATTTATTTTTTAAAAACCTGAACTGGGACAGGGGATGTAACTCAGTGGTAAAGCATTTACCTAGCACATGTTAGGCACTGAATTCAATCCCCAGAAGCCAAGGTGGGGGACCTGTATCTGAACTTCCTAAAGGTTCCACCACCTCCTAATATTACCACAGGCCAGCAACCAAAGCCTTTAACACATGAACCCTCAGGGGTCATTCCATAGCAGCTTCACTCCCTATCCAGTCTGGTGCCAAGGTGCATCACATCAATATCTCTTAAAACACTCTCTTGTTAACAGCTTCACTTTTCTTTTCCTTGCATTATTGCTTCAACAATAGAGCATAAAACCTATTTACATAGCATTTACATTGCATTAGGCACTGTAAGTAATGTAGAGATGATTTATGGTACACAGGAGGATATCACAGGTTACATGCAAATTGAACACCATTTTATTGTATAAGGGACTTGTACATCTGATAATTTTCGTATGCACTAGGGTCCCTGGAGCCAATTCTCCTAGGATACCTAGAGACCACTATGTGTGTGTGTGTGTGTGTGTGTGTGTGTGTGTGTGTGTGTGTGTGTGTATTTCTAGGTATACTGCTATTTTCCATGTGCTGGGAATTTATTATAGTCATATTTATACTTTCAGCTGCCCCATGAGCTACTATCACATTTTATAAGAGGAAAGTGAGGCATTGGAAGATTAAGAAAACTACTTAAGGTTATACACAATTCATGGTAAAGATGGGATCATAATCCAAGTGTGCTGTCTCCTAGTCACCCAACAAAGTCCCAAACTTAGATTCCTACTTCCCAAATTATCCACTGACTGTCCAAGAATTGTGGGTAGGGGTACCCTAAGGAAGCACTGAAAATCTTTCTTCCAACCTTACTTAACAAAGAGCTGAGAAGTAAAGTTTGAGACTAGTGAGTTCCCAAGACCCCCTCTGAGAGGGTCTTGCATACAATGTATCACAATTAGCTTTCTGCAAACTTACTCTGGGGAGTGATCATGTTTTTTAACCTCTCCCCTCATTCTGAGGGCACTGTTTTTAACCTCTCCCCTCATTCTGAGGGCACTATGTCTCACAGGAGCAGCACACCTATCACAGCAAGCCAACAGGCTCACAGAAAGATTAAAGAACCGCTCAGTCAAGTTTCATTTCTGCTCTCACGAAATCAAAACAGTCAATGACAAGTATCAAAGTAACCTATTTGGATCTGCTATTTTGGGATCTGCTATTCCCCTTTAAACCATAATCTGGAGTCAAATGGTCATGCAGGGGCCCAGGAATCCATATGCAAATTGAAGACCCCCCCAAAACACAAACCATTGAGAATCCTGACTTCAAGTTCTGTCAGCCAGAGGTTTTGTGACATCTTTACCTGAGTCGTGCATGGGCGCACGAGCAATGTCAGTCCCTACTCCCTCGGTGGGTCAGCTTTCCTTTTGGTTCTCAACTCTATCCCCCATGAACGCCTACACACCAGCACCCCATGTACGCGGCACCCCCACGCACTCCACGCATGCATATAAATCACCTCACACAGTTCCGTACACATACACACCTCCAGAGGCGCCACAAGAAATCCCAACACACACCCCTCCACGCAGGAACATAACAAGATTTATCTTATGCACCACCCCCTACACCCACACTTGAATAATCACCATACACCCCCACACATTTCCACACATACATACATATCCCTGCACACAGGCGCCTCCACACTCATACACCCACCTCTCCACATCCCTTCGCACACATGCATTCCCAGCTCACCATAGGCACACTTGCAAATGCCCCCATTCCCATCAGCATCCTCGAGACCTTTTCCCCCAACTTCCTAGCAATGGCTGGTTTCTGGAGCCGACCGGTCCCGCCTTCCAGCTTCCACAATGGTGAGGTCCCTCCCTAGCCGCTGAGTTCATCCCACCCAAACCCACCACAGTTCCGCAGGCCTGTGAGACTGGACTGCCACTACACTCCAGTCCCAGGAGACAGGTATTGCACCTTCCACAGCCAGCCACCAGGCTTTCAGACCACAGGAACTTCAGGGACGTCAGCAGAACTGTCTACGGGAACTTCCCCTATTTTGGTCCTTCAGAATCCAGGTGCGGGAAGTTGTTTCCCATCCTCGCTGCAGAAAGCACTTACCTGGTTCCCAAAGCAGCTTGCCCTTCTTTACTTCCTGTTAGTGGGGAAGGGATTCCAAGAGACAACCAAAGTCTTTGGGGCGGGGGAAGGGGAAATGACTCGTGGAGGAGGCGGCCCAGAGGGCGGGACCGGCCTGGAAGGAGGTGGGGCACTGGGGAGCAGGAGGGAAAGGAGAGGAAAATGCTGTGGAGAAACTGCTCCAGAGGAGAGATTTTGAGGATGTCTAGAGAAAACTTGGAAATCCCTCCTGGTCAACACTGACCCCAGAAGCTACTGGGCTAGATGATTTTCTTCTTAAACTTGATACTCCATGCCAAAGGCAATTATGGCTAACACCCTTGCCTGCAGTTGCCAGGTGTCTCTCTGCTAGTCTAGGCACAGGATGTAGGGATTAACTATTCTTGTTCTAGGGAGGTAATAATAGTCTTCATTACATATGCTTGCTGAATGGATTAAATGAATCACTGCATCCCAAGAGCTTAGCATACTGTCAGGCACAGTATAAGCAATCAATTAATGATAGCTCTTATGATTAGAAAAGTGCTTATTCGTTGATCTCTGCCTCATTAGATTATGAGTTTTATCAGGGCAGGGACTATGTAGACATGTTTATTACTGAACTCCAGCACCTAACACAAAGGGACTATGGACAAATAATTTGTTGAATGAATCAATAAATAGATGGTTGAATGATAATTTGGGCTAATGGCTAGACCAAGACCCTCTTTCTCAGTCAGATAAGGTGTGTATTTGTGGAAATTTGGTGGAGGGGTAGGAGAAAGGCAATGATTGGGAAGGTGGTGCAAAGGACCCTGTTGGTTGCTATATCAAAAGGCCTGTTCTACTCTTGGAATATGGAATACCTTTAGCAATTTCCTACACAGACACATGGAAGATTGTGAAAGTTGAAATTGAGACATGGCTATCTAGAGCAGTATTTGCATCTTGTACTATCAGTGAATAAAGCAGGATAAGGGGAAAGGTCTGAAGTGAAAAACTAAAACTAAAGGTGCAAATATAAGTGGGAGAGATTGGAGTTCCAAGTGAAGTGAAGTGGGTATGGGGGAGGATAGTCACTTCAACAGTGAATCCTCCATACCCACTAAAGTAAAGGTATGTCATCTGCCTCTTTGTTGTAGTCATTAGGAATCCCTGTGATCTATCTTAATGTCCCAACATTCTTGGGCAGGTATACAGATTAGGCTTCTATCACTACATTCACTAAATTTGCATTCATGGAAATCCAGTTAGGGCTAGCAGAGACCTTGTAAATTACCCATATACTTCAATTGATAATTTAAAAAACTTAAGCTAACCCCAAACAAGGGAGGCTGGGGAGGGGAATAATAGAAATCCAATGGATTAAACAAAGGGAAATGAAGGGAAGGGAGGGGAAGAGGAATAAGAAAGATAGTAGAATTAACTGGCCATAACTTTCCTAGCCTTGTATTTGTTTACATGACCAGGGTAACTCCAAATCATGTACAACCACAAGAGTGGGAACTTAAATAAAGTAAGTCATACTTTATGTATGTATAGTCTGCAAAAATAAATTCTACTGTCATGTATAACTGAAATTTAAAAATTAATTAAAAAAATAAGGACTAGAGGTAGCAAAGGTTTTGGGCCTTGTGATTCTCTGGCCTTCGTACTGAATATTGCGAGACCTGTATTTTTTTATTCTCCCATTATTCCTTTAATCTCTGAACCATGTCCACCCTCTATACCAAAGAAGCTGAGAAGAAGGGAAGGACATAAATGGAAGGTCACCAGAAGGGACGGAGAAAGGAGGTTTCTCACTAGACCCTGACTTACTTCCTTTTGCTTTCCCCCACCCCCAGGAAAGTTATTTGGAACTTCAGGAAGCCTCTGTAGAAGGACTTTACTCTGGCACTTTGGAGATGTTACACTATTCATATAGGTCTGGCAGACAAAGGCTTGAACCACACACAACTAGTCTTGTCAGAGTGCCTGTGATCCTTTCCCAGAGCACAAGAGTATGGCTAGCCTGAGAGGAGATGCTTCAAAGCCATCACCACTTGTCTCCTTATCTCCCCTGGGAGGCTGTGTGAGTCAGTTTTTCATCACCTCCCACCATCTAGGTTCTGATGAGGTACAAGGCTTCCTGACCCATTTTCCTCAGAACAGGACTACAAAATATATAGCCATTTAGCTGCAGTATAGAATTGCCTTCTCAGCATGGGATGTATCCCACACTTCACATGGTAGTCCTCTGGCCCCAAAGTCATCCTTTCTTGTGTTTGGGAGAAGCACCCAAAGAAACTGGAACTTCTGGTGCTTTCTGTTTCACTATGTTAACAACCATCTGTTAATAATAAATGCAACGAATCTAAAAGTGATTCATTTTATCTTTACTTGTTGAATCAGCCAGGCCTTGAATTTGGCCTTGCCTTATGTGCCTGATAGTTGCTTGCTGTGAATTTCACATTCTGGTATAGCACCCTCCTTTGTTACAAAGGGAGTTGAGCTGGACAAAAAGGTGTAGCTCATAATGGCTTTTTCCTGCCCCTGTACATCAAAGGGAAAATCAGTCCATTTTCTGGGACTTTCAATTTGTCTGGAGGAGTAACAGATTCTCTTTGCGTTCTCTATATGAGGCCAACCTTACAGAAAGTAGAGTTGGCATCTATATTCCAGTATTTGAAGGATTCTTCTTGGCTCACAATATGTTCCCTACAAGTCTTCCAATACATTGTCTGTTGACCCTTATAAACCTGAAAGCTCAGAGCTTGCCCTCCCCACCTTGTTACCCCTAGATGACAATGAAAGTGTGTCTTTAAAAGGTCCTTGTTAACCTTTATGAAAAGGAAGAGGTAGAGTAAGTAGTTGGTAGGGGTATGTATTTTGCCCACACTTCTTCATTAGCACATTATTGATAACTAATTCATATATTCTTCTAACTGTTCTCTTTGAAGAAGCCTGGCCGTAAAGAATAACCAAAATACACATTTATAGGAATGCTGGGTCAGGAGTACATGGCAGGGGGGAATTATATAAGTGGTGATGGTGAGTCCTGCTTGTTAGTCTGCTGATCAGGTTCTGTTTCTATTTTACCAGCATTTACTAAAAATTTACTAGGAACAAGTCTCCATAGTAGGTACTAGTAAGAGCTTCCACTTTTGTCCCTATGTCTCCATTAAATGCTCCTTTCTCAATTATCAATAACTCACTGAGTTCAGACACCTAACAGTATTTGAGAATTATTGATTTGGGTGCTCTAATATGAGTGTTCACAATATTTTTCATCTTAGGATCCCCTCACTGAAATGAAGAGTGCTAGGAACATAATGAGTGGTCAATAAATGCTTCTTGAATCAGGCCAGATCAGTCACAACTATAATTTGTGCATTGTGCCCTGCAATTATAAGATCACTTCCTTCTCCTCTCCTGCAAATTCACAGTGGAGGACTCGTTCTCATTAACTATCATGCTATATACACCCCCCCTATATCTACAGAACTTTCTTGATCTCTGTTACTCCTAACATTTGTAACTGAGACCCCCCTCATCCCCACCTTTGGGCTCTGCTTCACTGAGATTCTGGGGCCAACTCTTTTCCTACATAGCGTATAAGATTCCTGTCTTTGTTCTGGCACATTGAACAGAGATGGTCTTTCCAAACATCACATCACACATTCATAGACAAAAAAAAATAATAATAATAATACACCTGAAAACCTTCACTGTTATGGTTCATTAAAGGAAAGTGACCATAACACTTGGAGCACCAAGAGATCTTTATTACAGCAGTGCAACAGAGTAGAAAAGAGAGAAAGAGAAGAGAGAGAGAGAGAGCAAGAGAGAGACAGAGAAAGCAAGAGAGATAGCAAGAGAGAGAGCAAGAGAGACAGAGAGAGCAAGAGAGAGGGGCCCGGCAGGAGGGAGTTTTTATAGCCCAAATCTAATGGGGTCTCTGGGTCTGCAAGCTGCCTTGTTGGCCCAAGGGGCGGGGGGGTTAAGTGCTCGGCCTTGAGCAGCAGGCTATGGTTCAGCCTTGAGCAGGGGGTGTGAAGCGCTCAACCTTGAGCAGGGGCTTGGGCGTTTGGGCTTGAAGCAAACAGGTGATAAAGAACCAGACAGAGGGTTTCAGTGGCCAGGTCATCCTGCAGCTAACTGTTTGGCATGCCCTGCAGACAACTTACTCAGCCTGTCCTGCACCTAACAGTTCAGATGTTAGGTGTCCCCCCAGATGCTTATGTGTGAGACAATACAAGAAGGTTCAGAGGACAAGTGAATGGGTTGTGAAAGTCTTAACGCAATCAGTGAATTAATCCCCTGGTAGCGATGAACTGAGTGGTAACTGAAGTGGTAATGAGTGGCTGGAGGATGCAGGAATTGGGGCGTGGCTTTGGGTATATATTTGTATCTAGAAAGTGGAGTTTCTCTCTCCACTTCCTAACTATCGTGATGTGAGCTGCTTCCCTCTGCCACACTCTTTCACCATGATGTTCACCTTCACCTGGAGTCCCTAGGAATGGAGTTGGACTTCTATGGACTGAAATCTCTGTAATCATGAGCCCTAAATAAACAGTTCTTTCTCTACAATTGTTCTAGTAGGGTCCTTTAGTCATAGCAGCTAAAAAGCTGACTAAAACAGCTGTGGACAGTGGCCTCATATCTGGCATTTCTCCAGATTACCAATTAGACCAATTATTCCCTAATACTCCAAATTCTTGTCTCCTTTATGTTTTTTTTTTCCTTTATGTTTTAATCCTCTTGCCTTTGGGTTATATTTCTGTAGGCCCTTGGTCTGACCTCATTTCAAGTCACTACTCTAACTGCCTACTTGACTGCCCTGTTTGCTTCACATTGCATGGCCTTTTAGTCTCAGGGCAACATCAAATCTGATTAATTACTATGTGGCATTAAAATTTCTTTTAAATACCAACCCTGAGGTACTGCCTACCATTCCTAGGCTCCTCTTATAAAGCAATTATTTAACAGTAAGTTAGCTCACTGGCTTCTGGTCCTACTCTGACCTTAACCAATGAGTTCTGGCACTAGGGACTTACTTGTTCTCCCGTAGTTCCTAACTTCCATTCCATTTCCTGAAACTGGATGTGTCACATTTCTTTGGACTTTATATCTTCATTTCCTTGGAGTTGACTATATACTGCTCCTAAAATAAAAGTCTTCATTATTGGATCCTGAGTTCCAGACCTCCTAGACCCCTCTCTGCACAGATCTCTACATATTATGAGTGTTTTCCCCCAAGTCACTTACCCAATTCCAGTAACCCATAATTGTTCATTTAGTCCTCCCCCAATTAAATTCCAGTGACAGCCAAGAACTCATGAATACATATATATTTATTTAATTCATAATATAGCATTTTGGATGGGCTGGGATATTTCAGAGAGGGGTGAGACTGTGTTTAATTCACAGATGCTCATATTTGTTTCACTGGGAGAGACACTATTGGTCCAGAGCTCCCAGTACAAACAAGCCTGGGATAAAGCATTTGATAAAAAATAGTCCAACAAGAGTCTAATAAATATTCTAGCCAATAACATTAACACAGCATATGTCTGAAGCCGGCAGACCACACCATAAAGGGCAGCTTTCCCGACCTGATGGCAATGTCTGGCCAACTTGTAATACACAGCCAAATACAGCCAATGGCTCTAAGGCTGAAATTGGCTTCAGGAGCTAGAAATAAGTGTGGGTGTGGTTCATATCTACCTGCCTCACTTTCTCTATTCCTTGGAAGAAAGGGTATCAAATATTTGAGCTAATTCAAAAGTCCATCCATGGATTGCTCCATCCAGGTAGTCATCATATATAAATATGTAAACCATGGAAGCTTAAAAAAATCGCCTAGAGTATATTTGCTGAAAAGAATGTATAAGTGATTTTGCTGCAATTGGAATTTCACTGCATCTAAAGATACACAATGGAATGACATAATAAAAATACAGCCAGATGCAGTTACTCTTACTTATAGGTAAATAGCCAGAACCTCTATGTGGCATTAAAATTTCTTTCATATTCTCAAACAGGCTAAACTTTATTTTTGTGCTTTCTTCAAGAAGACAATATAAAAAGTGAAAAAAAGCATAAACTACAGACAGAAAATAATTTTCTAGCAGAAAGAGCTGTGGAGAATAGATTGAGTAAAGCAACAAAAAAAGTTTATGAAGTCACCTTCCTTGAAGATGTTAAATACAGATTCTATTCCCCTTGTGCAACTGGGTTAAGCTAGAGACAGCCAATGGCTTCTCTTATGGTTCCTGGCACTGCCAGGATTCTATGAAAGTCTTAAGTTTACTAAAGTCAATATGTGGGACTTGAGGAATCCCTATTGTGTGCTTTGCAACTTTGCTGTATCTTGGAAGTCACTTCATTATTTGGCTCAGAAGTTGGGACTTTACAGTCAAACTTCATTGCTTACCTCAAACTGTTTCACTTCCCAGTTTATTTAGTAGGCTTAGTTCTGAGTGATTTTAGCCTATAATCAACTTAAACATACCTTCAAAGAACAAAGTGAAAAAAAATGAAGTGTTATTGAAAAGAATGGTGTCACATGTTCCAAAGACAATTCCCCAAGATGACTGCCAAAGTGTATTTGAGGAGAAGAATGCTCATTTATATGTATGAGCCCTATTGCATTTTGAAAATAATATCAATACAGACAAAATGGAGAAGTAACCAAACTTTTCTGCCCAGTAAGTAACAAATACCACCCTGATCATCAGAGTACAAGAGATAAATTTTGCTTGTTCATTTGTTCATTCATACATTTGTTCAACAAACATTAGACAGGCAACTATTCTGTTCCAGACACTGTGCCAAGTATTAAAAACACAACAACAACAACAACAAGACACAGTCCTTGCCCTCAAGACATTCCCAGTCTAATAGGGAAGATAATTATTATACATTAAACTTTCATGTGCATTAGAATAACCTGAGGAGCTTGACAAAAATGTACATTTCCGCCTGTTTCCAGATAGTCTAATTATGCGGGGTCCAGAAATCGGTTGTTTTAACAAACAAATCATGGAAGGTGATCCTAACATAAGTGTTCTGAAGACCACATTTTGAAAAACATTGCTATACACTGTGATTATTGCTCAGGGAGGGGATACTTAGAGTGCCATGTGGGTTCCAAAGAGGGGCCCATAACTCAGTTAGGAGATCAGGTGTTAGTCCGGTTGAGAGAGTGAGAGGTGGAGAAATTTAATCCAGGCTAGAGTCAAAAGTAAGGTGGAAAAATTATTGTCCCAGGGCAGTAAAAGGCTTTGAGAAGGAGATTAATATATATGACACACTTACTAAATGCCAGGTGCTGTGCTAGGCAGTTTCCACATGCAATCTTTTTTATTATTTTTTATTTTTTTTATTGTAGATGGACACAATATCTTTATTTATTTATTTTCATGTGGTGCTGAGGATGGAACCCAGTGTCTCACACATGCTAGGCAAGTGCTCTACCACTGAACTACAGCCCCAGCCCCCACATGCTATCTTTTGAAATCTTTGAAACAGCCTGTGAAGTATTATTTTACAGAAAAGAAAACAGAGGCTCGGAGAAGTGAAATGCCTACCCTTGGTCACACTACTAGTAAATAGCAGAGAAACTAGGATTATTCTAATCCAAAATTATAACCCAAAGGCTTTCCATTACAGTAAGCTGCTTGCCAGCACTACTTAATCTTACTGGGGTTACTCATTTCCTGATTAGCAGTAAGTCCATATGGTCTTTAAAGCCAGAAAGCTGACTTTACCATTACATGTGTAAATTTGAGCCTTCCTTTTATATCTGCATCAGTCTTGCTTTCCATGTTGGGTAAACAATATCTGTAATTGGGTGATATTTATAGAGATACTCTTTCTCTTATGCAGAATCATAAGCCATTTGAGAGCAAGAACTGTTTTCTTAATATGTGCATTCTCAGGGCAGTAGTGTGTTACCTGGCATCTAATAGTTTATTTAACAAATTAATAAATGAGCATTTACCATGCTGAAGGAAAGGAAGAGGAGCAGAGTTTTGACATTACTTTAAGGCTCCAATCTACAAGTGATTGTAGCTATAGCTATCACTTCATAATTGCAAAACAGTATTATCACAATTCCCAAAGAATAGACTCCTTGGGGAAGACTTAGCTCCTGGAAAAGGAGAAAGCTATGAATCTGATAGCTCTTAGTCTCTGCAATACAACTGGCAAAAATCATAGACCATGAAGTTCATTTCCCTTCAACTTTGCTTTTGAGGATGAAATTAATGTCTGCATTTGAAAAGATGGCTAAGTAAATGAATAGTGTGAAGAAGATTGCAAATGGAAATAGTATTTAACCTCATTTAACAATAACAAACTATTCTCAGGCATTTGAGCACTTCAGAAGTTTTGGGTTTTTTTAAAATCTGAAAACACTATATTTATATGCAAATAGTTGTTGCATCTATACAGTTCCTTCCTTACTGATTAAGTAAAGCAAGTTTCTACAGAAGCTGCATTATACAACCGTTTTGGCCTAATTCTGGGAACTGTATATATGTGTGAATGATGAAACCATATTTCTTTGTAATATTCTGACATAATTTTTAACAATTCAGATGGATCTCCTCTATTAAGTATCATCCATGAAATTGTACCACATAGGACACTTCCACCTGGATCAGTTTTCTATCTAGCAATAGCATCTCTTGTACAATGTTCTCCTCAAGTCTCTCTTAATCGAACCAAGAGTGCTTCTCACTGTCTATGTCAATGATTGCATATATTATGTGTGTGTGTGACAAGAGGAGGGAAGGAAGAGTTGGAAGGGGGAGGGGAGAAATGCTGATTGATTTTGTGGTTTATTTTAGGGAAAAAATGAATGGTGTAATTTATTTTTCCTTCCAGTATATTTATCACTCAAATGTGCAAATTAAAACTTTTATTTTGTAAATATAATATATAAAATGAATTTGATTATTTTATATATTATATATACACCCATGTTTTCTTTGTAGTGAAGCATTGCTTGTAGGTTTCTATTAAAAGAGACATACAATATGTGATCAATTGACACTGTTCAAAATTCTACTTGGCCAAACTGGCCAGTACTAGAAAGGCTGACAACCATACCCTATTCTGGCTGGCTAGCTCCTTGTTCAGAGTATCTTTCTACATTATTACCTAGAATTACCCTAAATCCTTCCAATATAATTTAAACTCTTAAATCACTGGGAATTTTTAATTGTCCAATGACAACAGAGGCTTTCTCTAAATTTCATCTTCAATGGCTTGAACCCAGACTATTCAGATAATTTGTTCTGAGGAACTCAATTACATTGATTCAAATACAAGCTTTAATGCACAAAAATTAACTCTACAATATCTAGTTATTTTGGATGCTTCAGATGAATTTTATTTTTATCTTGTATATTGAACACTAACTGAGGGGAAGAACTGCTGAACAGGAGAGCCAGTGAATTATATGCTCTCTTGAAATTTAATGGCAAGCTTTCATCCCAGAAACATAAGGGGACTCTTGAGGCCTACAGTTGCATTCCTGCCGCTCAGGGTAATCAATAAAATCTGGGGCAGGCAAGCCAGACAGGATCATTAGGGATTTGTTCCAGATTGTAAATGTTGGACACACTGGAAGAATGAAGGTCACATCAAAGGTATGAAGATGGAGAGAGTTAGCTGGGTCATAGAAAGACAGCATGTTGTTGTCATAATCCAGGAGGACACCTAGACGCTTCAACTGTGGGGGCACGTCCACCAGCATTTCCTTGTTGTTATGTCTCACTACAAAGTTACTATTGCAGCGAGAGAAGACCCATGAAGATGCATTCTTGCCAATCCATTCATTCTTTGGAGCTGATTTATAGGCAATACCAATTGCATACCTGTGAAACAATGGAAAGGAGAGAGAAATACACATTCATAAATGATATGAGTTGTTCTAGACACCATATAGGACACATAAGAAGTAGAATACATGTTTTTGCCTTCAATAGTTACAAAATGCTAATATCAATAGAGCTTTGAAAAGTTAGCAATTAGAGCTATGTAGTCATTTCCATCTCCTACCACCACATATATTCCATAATCTTATTAAAAATGGAAATTTTTTCTAGGACTGATTTTCATCACATACTTTTAAACCATGTCTTATTGATATTATGGTTATGCTATAAAATTGAATCCCCAGGGATTTAAAAAGAGAGGGAATAAGAAAAAAGAAAAATTGGATCCACTCACCATGTTGAAGAACCCATGACCACCTCCCAATAGTGGCAGCCACTATCAATGAATATATTTCCTGCAGCCCCATAGCACCCTGTGCCACTAAACCTCTCTGGGGTATGACTTTTCTTCAGAGAGCTTTCATCCTTTTCCATCTGCAATCCATCATTGGAGATCTTCAACTTCTTGTGAGTCATTTTAGGATCTAGTTTAAAGGGCTGGCCTGAAAAAATTGAAAAGAGAAAAAGCATGATGAAGCTTTTAAGAATTTTACTTTTGTCTTCCAGGACCATCAATAGCAGTGGAGCCTTGATATAATGATCATTCTTTGGTCAGTGCAAGTTGGCTGCTGTTTAGACTATATTAAGGAGGCAGATCAGAAGCCACATTTTCAATTAAATAAGAATAGAGGCCAATCCCCAACAAAATTATCTTCTAAAGGCATTTATTTCACCACTGCAGGAAAAAATTGGATCTCTCATATGATTATTTTCCTGAAATCATATTCTAAGCATATGAGAGCTAGTCAGCTGCCCACTAGAATATATTATCAAATTAAAAGGGATGTCTCTAAGGCTTCTGTCCTCAAATATGTTTTGTACTTTGCTTTATTTCAGTGGGTGGTTTGAAATTCAGGTAGATTGTAAGAGAAGGAGTATCATGATATTTGAGGGGGACAAAGTGAGGAGTACCTATAAGGCAATTTCTGTTTGGTGGCAAAAACAGAAGACAAACCTGAAAAGAACTCAGCAAAAGAATAAGTTTTTGCTCTCATTAAATTGGAATGTAAACAAAATATCATTAGGCATCTTTGAGTGACAGTGCATCATCAGTGATGAGAGAAAACATTTATTGTGTAAGGATCATTCACAACAGAGAATTCTTTATAACTATATGACCAAAGCATTGTTATCAGAGGCCAGTTGCTGGGTATGGCAAAAGCTTTATTATTAAAATGCTTCTGTGACAGACACTGTTGGCTGGCCCAATTCCCATTCCCTATTTATTCTCTTTTACCCAATCTCCTATCCTCCCTTGCTGCCAAAGGTGGCTAATGAGATGGAACTAAAGTCAGAGGGGTAGAAACTTCTGGGAAGTTTTCTATTTTCCTGATAGAAGAGATAGTCATCATGTGTACCAATGGTTTAATTCTGTCTTCCTATCTTTAAAAGAAATAAGATATCTGGAGTTTGCAGTAGCCATTTTGTGATCACATGGCAATAAGCCAATGCACAAAGGGAGAAGGTACCAGTGCCATTTATGATACTGCAGAGCTGCTGCTCCAGCCCTGAATTGCCTACCTTCAAACTTCTTTTCTGTTGTTGTTTTTATTTTTAGAAATACATGACAGTAGGGTGTATTTTGACATATTATACATACATGGAGTGCAACCCATTACAATTTTGATAACATTCTTGTGGTTGTACATGATGAAGAGTTACACTCATTGTGCATTCAGAAGAAGAAAAACTATTTGTTTGAGTTACTAACAAATACTATTGGTTAAGCTAAGTTAGTTGCATTTTCTATTATTTGTGGTCAAAAGCATTCCTAACAGATATGGCTTCTCTGCAGTAGAGGTTTGCTGCATAATCACAAATAATGGTCTTTCTCTCAATTTTCCACCAAGCATGGGGGCAGGAAAAAGCAGAGAAAAACGTTTCAGTTACATTCTCCCAAACAATCAGCTATTTTATGTATCTCTCTGTCTACAAATTTCCCATAGACACCAACAAACCTCTTGTTCAAAACACAAATTACAAGAGTAAAGCTCCTCTACACAGTGCCGCTGCTCTCACACTCTATTGTGGGTGCCTGCTCGGGTTATCCTTCCTGGGGAGAAGAAAATGGATCTTTCCTTTTAGAATCACAACATACTGTTAGTTTTTAGTCGGGTAGGTTCACTGTTCCGGCTGCCTGCTTGGTTTATGGCTTTAACAATGAAGATGTAGCGTGTTCCACTCTGAAGTCCATGCACTGTGTAATGGTTCTGTTTAATGTTGGGAACAATCATCCAGCTATCCACTGAGTTATACAGGCCTGCAAAGTGAGAAAAGACAAGGACATCAATCAACAGGTTCTAAAGAGAAGATGAAAAGCACACTGAAAATTCAATCATAAGCCCCCCAAAGTGAATTCATTTTCTTTTGAGTCCTGGACAACAAAATGAAATGAACAAGAGCTTATAAGATTCCACTATTTTTTAGTCCCACAGAGCTAGGCTTATGCCACGTTCTTGACTTGTAACCACTAACAAAAGTTAGGTTATTTCATTTTTTTTGCCAAATAACTCAGGAATGACCATTATGCCAAATACACAGAACCATCATTCTTATGGAGTCACTGGATCTTTACCCCAAGTGCCCATTCCTCCACAGGCTGAATCTGGCCTTTCATGGGTGGAGCAGTCCTGTGCAGAGCACAGAAACATGAAAACTCAAAGCATAAGGGACACCTAGACATTGAATTTCCCTCATTTTACAAATGGGAAACTAGAATGCAGAGAAGACATGCCTGAGGTCATAGATTTTTGATGAGAGTGCTAAGTAGAATCTTTTAATCCCACTCTAGTAATCTCTCCACTACATCACATTTCATGGAGTTAAGGACAGTGTTTGTCTCTGTAAACTTATGAGGCTTTCAGGGTTTATGATTCCTCTTTAGTACCCATCTTCACGTGTACCAATCTTGCTGGGTTTCAAAGTGTCAGAGAAGTCAATGAGATGACATGATAATCAAAATATCATCTCAGTCTGACACTGTACATTTTTACCCCTTCCTGGCTGATTCTCATACTTCTCTGGGGTTGGATAGTCTAGGAACACATTATCATCTGGAACCTTTTCCCCTCCAAAGTACAGAAAGAAATCAGAGATCCAGACTTCTGATTTTGAAGGTCTTTTAGACTATAAACATTGACTTAAAAGGGGGAATATATATAATTAAAAATATATATTTGACTAGCTTTCAGTAAAAGAAGAACCTACATTCTAGTCTACGGGTTATCTAGATTTCCCTCTGCTGTTATCTCTTTTTTCAGTCAGCTTACCACTTTTTAACCACAGTTCTACCAGATGATGGAAAGGGCAAGGAAAATGAGTAATGGATTTGGTCACTTCTATGCAGCTCTAGTAAAGGATGTACTGAGGTTGGAAATTGGAAATAATAAGTCATGAGTATTTTGCAAGAGATCTGATCAAAAGGGTTTTATAATTCATTTGGGGGAAGGTTGAAAAAGCCTAAATTAAAACTAGAAAAAGAAATAATAGGAAGCAAACCTATGTTGTATAAAGAATAAGTACATGGAGGCACTGGTGATTCTTATGAAAAGACAATAAGGATAACAGTCAGGAATATTATTTGAGACCCTGCATATCTATGTACCAATACACATGTGAATCAAAAAGTGCACATAAAATTTTAACACAAAGAGGGAATTATATGATCTTCTAGATACACTTCCAAAAATAAAAAAAACTTCAAAATGAAGTATTATACATCTGCAGAAAAAGAATATGTATGATCTCTATGAGTTAATATAGGGTGATTTCCAGGATATATGATGAATTATAAAAAGTTAATTAAACAAAAGCATCTATAGTATGCCACACTTTTTGAGAGAAAAATTAAAGTGAGAACATAATAAAGTGTCTTGTATTTGCAAAACAACAATAATAGCAATAGGAAAGATAACCCCACAAATAATGAAGTTAGTTATCCTGAAAGGATGAGGATGGAGGAAGAGGATTAAATGGACATGGGAGAATGGCCTGGGGTTGTAGCTCAGTGGTAGAGCACTTGTTTCTCATGTGTGAGGCACTTGGTTCTATCCTCATCACCCCATAAAAATAAATAATTAAAACAAGGTATTGTATCTATTTACAACTAAAAAAAAGTCTTAAAATGACATGGGAGGAAATGATACTTCTTTGAGTATATCTTTTTGAGTTAAATCAGCAAGGATGGGAAAAGACTGAAAACTAGACTGGAACTAATGACAACTGAATTTCCAATAAATAATAATCACACCACAGCAATGGGGATGGTAGAACTACAAGCAGACCCTTGAATTATTGTTAGGTGGTTTCTGTTTGTAGTGATATGAGCAGAGCAACTCTGAAAGTATTTTAGATATGATATTGAGTAAATAAGTATATATATATTGATGTTGTTGGGAGACAAGGTTCCCACTATGGAAGAAGGAACATATAAATATGGAATAAGGGAAGGTGAGAAAGAACTCATGGGGATGGATTGGAATTGACACTGATGTGACTGAATGACTTCTAAAATATATAGATCAGCCCTCCTTATCTTCAAGTTCTCTGTCTAAAGAAACAATTAACTACATGTCCAAAATGTTTAAAAACTGCATCTGTACTGGACATGTACAGATTTTTTTCCTTGTCATTATTTCCAAAACAATACCATAACTATTTATATAGCATTTATATTTCTTTAGGTATTATAAGTAATCTAGGAATGATTCAGAGTATAACAGGAGGATGTGTGTAGGTTATATGCAAACATCATATGATTTTATATAAGGGACTTGAGCATATGCATAGTTCGGTATCCTTAGGAGATCATGGAACCAATTTTACCTGGATACCAAGGGATGATTACATATGTTTTTGTATGGGCATATAGGTGTGCACACAGAGTATATATGTATGTGTATTATAGGTATATGCATATGCTTACATAGGTGTATACCTAATAACCAGATCTTGGTCTCTACTTCTCCCACTAAAAGAAACCAAGGCTGATTGAACAAAATGGCTGATTTTAAGGCTAGGACAGGATAAGTTCAAAATTAGAACATTTTTGAAAAAAATATTTTGTAGTTTTAAATGGACAGCATACCTTTATTTTATTTGTTTATTTTTATATGGTGCTAAGGATCAAACCCAGTGCCTCACACATGCTAGGCAAGTGCTCTTCCACTGAGTTACAGCCCCAGCCCCAAGTCTAGAACATTTTTTTAATGACAGAAAGTAAGGAAGTCCTCATGAAAATGATGGGAGAATGAATATAAGACCCAGAAGTCATCCTGAAAGATTACTACTGGCCAGAGCTGGACAAATTGAGCACCAAAATAAATAAGGGCAGTAAAGAATTATAAATCATTGATTATGGAGAATTCATGAGTCCATACTGGTAAGTAAATAAACAAATGAGGGGGTACAAGGGGTAGGGCTCTTGCTTACAATAGAAATATGAGTGCTAACTTGTAATTGTGGGAGGGAATACTCAGCTGGAGTATCATCATCTTGCTATCATCGTAGTAAAGAATGGATAAGACAAAAATCAATTGATGCTAAAACAGGTGTGAGGTGAGATGGGTTTGATTATGTAGCAGAACATTTTAATGATCAACAGATTTAACAGATTGCTTATTAGTAGCAAAAGAAAAACATAAATGGCATGGTGAAGAAACCAGAAGATATCTTGACTAGGTGATCAAAAGCAGTATCAACAATAAAGGGCAAGTCAGCATCATGTGCCTCTAGATATGACACTCTGGGGACATAACATCCCTTATGTAGTATTCCAGCCATGAATGTGTGACCCAAAAATAATTGTGAGGAAACATTAAAATGAGGAACAGTATAATAAAGAAATTAAAAGGGGACTGAATTAGAACAAATTACATTTCATGCTTTTATAATTATGCCATAGTATATTCTATTGTCACATATAACTAAAAAGAACCAATAAAATATTTACAAAAAAAGTCAATATCATTAAAGACAAGGAAGGGCTGAGGAAATGTTCCAGACTAAAGGAAGCTAAAGAGAAATGATGAGGGCTGGGGTTGTTGGCTCAGTGGTACAGCACTTGCCTAGCATGTGTGAGGCACTGGGTTTGATCCTCAGCACCGCATATAAAACAAAAGAAAGGTCCAACAACAACTAAAAAATACATATATTTAAAAAGAGAAATGATAATTAAATGCATTACCTGATCCTAGACTATAAAGGACAATATTGGGTTCTTTATAAGTTATAATGAACATTTTGGGGTTAATTGTCAAAATTGGAATATGAATGATTGTTTAAATAGAAGTGTTGCCTCAGTGTTAAATTTCTCAAAGTTGATAACTGTACTATGATTATGTAAGAGAATGTCCTTATTCTTAGGAAACACCCACTGAAGACTTTAGGGGTGAAAGACTATGATGCATGCAATTTACTCTCAAACAGTTCTGAAAAAAAAAGAGAATTGTGTGCCTGTATGAACATGGCACAACAAACTCCATTAATATATGCAACTATAATGCACCAATAAAAATGCAGAGAAAAATAAATAAATCCAAAAATAGAATGTTTCAAATGACAAAGGAAATGGGGCAAAATATTAACAATAGGTTAATGTGGGTGATGAGTACATGGGCATTTTTTGTGCTAGTCTTGAACTGTTCTGTAATTTTGAAATTATTTCTAAATTTAATTGGATAAATATATGATCCTCTGACTATCACTGAGATGTGATGAGATGGGACTTATGACTGAACTATGGAAACAGAAGTTTATCTCTTGTTCAAAAGGGAAACACCACAATGTGGAAATCTATGAACCTTAGTGTAAATGAATAGTAGGAGAGCATTTGCACGGGAAAGAAAAGGAGGGAAAATAAAAGTTATATCTTTGTGGTAGTATGTTATAGACTGCCTAGTCAGTAACAGGTTATGAACATTGCTTTTGTAATGCAAAATACAAAACTGAGACGAGGAAAGAAAAAAGAATAATTGGGAAGACTAACATCTGTTGGAATTCTCATTCAGCTAACACGATCATCTGAAACAGTATTGGTCATGATTGCAAATCTTACAAGAGGTGGAAAGATGGTTTAAAAGGAAGGAAGGAAGTTGAAAAACAGGGAGAACTACTTTTCTAGCCTTAATTTTAACCATCAAGAAAGAAACATGTGGATAAAGAAAACATGAAAAAACCTCAAGGGGAAGTAGCTCTCAGAACTGGAGTTCAGTCCACAGTGGCAGGCCCTACTACCCCTTGAAATTTCATCTTTATTTCTTATAAAATTGTTTCCCATTTCAATTAGAAATTTTGCTTCAGGGGTCTCTTCCTTTATTCCTGTGCTACTGCACTTTTCTTTCAATAATTAGCAGAAGAAATAAGAGTCAGGCTGGTAGGGAAAGCAAATGTATTGGAAAGTATTTGGATTCAAAAGGATCTTGGCATACTGAAATGAGGGTTCAGATCTAACCAGATTTTTTTTTCTTGTGGTGGTACTGGGAATTGAACCCAGGGGCACTGTACCACTGAGTCACATCCCCAGCTATTTTTTTAAAAAAATTTGAGACAAGGTCTCATTAAATTGCTGAGGATCTTGCAAAGTTGCTGAAGCTGGTCTTGAATTTGCAATCCTCCTGCCTCAAACTCCCAAGTCACTGGGATTATAGGTATGTGCCAATGAATGAGTTCCAGATAAAATATAATAGAGATAAATGCAAGGTGTTGAGTTTCAGATACTCAATTATAGGAATAGGATTTGGACTTCGTAGAGTTTTCAGTTGACTATATGCTCAGTGAAGTCAGTAGTCAATATGGCCACCAAAATACAAAAAGTAAGAGTACAGAGCAATAGGACAGTGACTCATATACAAGAGAAATAATCCAGCAATCTTTTGTGGTGACCACATTTGGATATACTATTCACCCTTTATACATCACACTTTGTAAACCACTTTAACAAACAGGAGAGTGTTAATAAAAAGGATATCAGGATGGGAAAGGGTCTGAAAACCATGCTGTATGAGGAGCAACTGAAATAACTAGCCAAGAAAAGATAAAATTTAGATGGAACATATACAAGTTACCTAAATTCATCTGATGAACTAGTATGTTAAAGATGGATCAGGTTTGTTAATAAGGCACAAAATACCAGACCTATTACTAACTGGTAGATATAGTTTAAGTCAAGGAGCATTAAGCTTGAACTCTGACAGGTTTGGTTTTCAATCCTGACTCCATAATTCTGTAGCTCTCTGACCTTGGGCAACTCACTTGAGTCTCAGTTTTTAAATGAAATGAAATAAAATCAATATAATCTACTTCATATGGCTAAATAAGAAGTAATAAGGATCAAATGAAATAATATATGTAGGAGTATTTATAAATGGCAATGATAATATGCATAGAAAATATTATTGGTGTTATTATTTATGAAGAGAAAAGAAG
Source organism: Urocitellus parryii (assembly GCF_045843805.1). Classification (NCBI taxonomy): domain Eukaryota; kingdom Metazoa; phylum Chordata; class Mammalia; order Rodentia; family Sciuridae; genus Urocitellus; species Urocitellus parryii. The sequence goes on from NC_135547.1 coordinate 41,001,508, forward strand.
CACTGATAATTATTTATAGCTATACAAAAATCAACTGGGCTATTTTGTTAGAAGTGAGCTCCCCATCACTGGCAGTGTTAAGCAGAGACAGGATGATAATTTACTGGATGTCTGGCAGAAGAGAAGATTAGAGTAGACTTCTAAGGTCCATTCCAATTCTAAGATGTCATAATTCTATCACTCTTAGGAATTATCCTTCAGATATTTCTTTACAAAGGAATATATAGCTTTGAAAACAAAAGGTGACAACCTTTAGATCTTTGTCAGTTTTTAAATTTGCTCTCAACTCTCAGGGAATGACTGTTCTCCGCGTATTAGGAAGTAGAAGCACAGATACTGGCTCTAAGACTTTCTAAGAACATGAAAGACAAGTACAGAAAAGTATGTCACTGAAGAAACATCCAGGAACTCAGCTACATGAGCCAAGTGGCTTAGGCTGGAGCTGCACGAGGCAAGTGTTTTTTAGTGTTCGACTCCCAAATGTCCTCTTTTATCCCCTCCCCACTATTGTCACAAAACAGAATTCTGCCCCAGAATTGTCACAAAATAGGAAAAGGAAGTCCAAAATGAGGGGTCAGTTAGAAAAATTCCTCTCATGTTGGCCTGTAAAGTCAGACATAAATGAAAAACACAAAAGTTAAAAAAATATTGATTTGCAGCTATGGAGATGCAACCATAGGGTGGGGATCAGTCCCAGTCTTGAATCCAGCTTTAATATTGCTTTTATTTCTATCCTCCCATCAAGTGCATTGAGGGGAATTTTCAGTTCAATGCCTGTAAACTGGCAATAGATGAATCAAGTTCCTACTCTGCCAGAAGGTGAAACCATCATAACAGGTGAGCTAAACAACTGCTTTATAACATCTTTCATTTTGTGGTCCACTGACATGTTTTTATATTCACTGTAATTCTTCATGGAAAGGGAGAAGGAGTAAAGGGAAGAGTGACAGAGGCAGGAGGCTTGTCACCATGTTTACTAATACAAATCAGTACACCAAAGGAAGTAATAGTCTTTGAACAAAACATTTTATCATGATAATGAAGTGGAAGAAGAGTCAGGGAAAGAGATGCTCACACACATGGAATCAGTGATGATGGTAGCTTAACTGTCCAGGAACAAATGCTGAGCAGAGCTCTCCTTAGGAGAGTGGAGTGCCATGGATTAGTTGAGAAAAGGCTAGCGATTACATAAACGAATGTGAGTGCCCCCAGTGACTGCCCAGCAAGGAAATACACAACTTGCTTGTCCACCCATAAATAAAGTTTTTGCAATGCCCTGAGGAGCTTACACTGTCTATGAAAGACTATACTAAACAACCTAACATGTCTTACAAACACTTGCCTCGTGGCGCCCCGGCCAATCTTGAGCAGCTTACTGCTTCCTTACATTTCCTTATCTCTGGCCACAGGCCCCAACTACACCATGACTTACTGATGAAGTTAGCCTGGCCAGTGAATATGGTGTACTGAAGCTCATAGGAGCTGATGCTGAACTCATCATCCGAGATCCAATGGACTGTAATGGTGTCATGGGAGGCAGTACAGAGTTCTTCTCGGATGGATGGTGGGTTTGGGGCTGTAAGGAAAGGTAGACAAGATGGTAAGGAAAGCACATTCTCCTTTATCCAAGTTTATAATCCTTACTCTTTCTGCCTAACCCAACATCTTTTGGAGTAGTTTTCATTGTTTTGTTTTGCTTTGTGGTGCTGGGGATCCAACCCAGGGCCTTGGACATGCTAGGCAAACACTACCACAGAGCTGCACCCCATCCATGGAGACGTTTTCTTAGAAAAACTTAGGATTGCAAGAACCATGCAGCCTGAAGTACAGTGCTGAGACTTAAGCTCTCCCAAAGTACTTTTATTTCAATGATGAAAAATTTTAGGCCAACGTACAAGCTTAAGTTATTATGATGATCACCCCAGCTGTCTAGTCTGCCTATAAACACATATGTAGGTATTAGAGCAAAGTAGCCACATGGTTTTCTTATTACATGGTTCTTAGCATATTTATTTATATTTAAGAATGAGTTTTATTATATATGTTTGACAGTATATTCAAATGCAAATCAGTATGAGTTCCCCCATCTGTAAATGGGGATGATAATTACCTTATAGATTTGTTGTGAGGATTAATTATATAAAATTAATATACAGTGTCTGTATAAAGTAGATGTTCAGTAAATGATAGCTATGTTAATATATTAATAAAACAGCTATAAATATAATGTTAGTGTGTGTATATTTTCTTAGGAAATAACCATTCAATAACCCTCAATATAAGCAGCATTTTTAACAGGCAGGCTGTATCCCTTATTTTCTTTTTTTGTAGACATTTATTACCCTCTATTTCAGACATTTTAACAATTGTACCCTGTCACTTTTGACAGATGTTTCTGATATGAAAAACATGTCTTGAAAACTAATCCTGAGTCCTAATAGCTCTGAGACTGGATATAATGTTTTACAAAACATTTAAAAAATAAACATGGTAACTAAAACCGATGTTAGATGTTAGAGAGGATAAATTCTCAGTAAGGCTGAGATAGCTCATGCTTAAAGAAAAAAACAGATCAAGAGGGATCACATTTGTTTGGTATCCTGTATTTTCTAAAGTTGTCTGCAAGCCAGTTATTTCTTACAATTTTCTTCCTGATCTGTTGATTCCTAAGTTTCCTTAAAACCATTTGAGTAAGGACCTAACAATGTGGGACATTCTATAATATTCCCTAATTCTTACCTATGTTTTACCCTTATAACAGTTAAAAATATATAACTGATAGACTCAGCAATTTCTTGTGTTTTACCTTTAAGTATGGATGGTATACCCTTTCTGACTCCAGAAATATTTGACAAATCATTTTTCATTCCAATTATATAAACTAAGACACATTCTAATATTTTACAATCATTTTAAAGATTGCAAAATCATTTACTTGTAAATATTGTCCTTTTCAGATTATTTTAAACTAAAAGCTCATTGAAAAATTAAAATGGGAAGGAAAGCACAGTAATTTCACACCTGTTAAATAGTCTAGCCCCTCCAACAATTTCTTTTCTCTAGAAAAATCTAAAGCAAAGTTTTCAAAGGCATCATTAAAATTGATGTCTGGAATCAGAACTTGAGAAGATGCAGTTGCCATAGCGACCCTGAAAAAAAAAAAAGAAGAAAAGTTCATCAATATACATCAACATAGGTTTGCAACCTTCATCCAGTGTTTGATTTCTGGTTTAACAAGGTGAAAATAAATGACTTGTAAGGCTTGATTTGTTAACTGAAAATATCATAGCTGTGCTTTTCCAACAGAAACCCTTTCAATTTTAATCTTCAGGAACCAATTAAGAGTTATACCATATTTATTCACATATGTTCACCCCTCAAACATACTCCCCCATCCTGTCTTAATTTTGAGAAGTAAATACAGGATTTTTTCCCCTCTGCATCATTTTCCATCTGGCAGGCAGCATCAGAACTAGACCTCTGAAGGCTTGGTAAGAGCAGTTTGAGAAATTGTTTCCTCCCTCTCTATTTTGTTCATGCTAATCAACAAAATGACATGCTGGTTAATACCTTACTGTAAATCCTGTCCTTTATTTGATCTTTTATATTATTTGTTTCATTTTATTGTTCTATATTGTATATGCTTCAATAATTTTATTTTTCCAACTAATTCCAAGAGCCTCAAGAATGAGGTTCATATTTTGTACTTCTTAATTTTCCATGGTACCTAAAACAGTGTTGGAAATATGGTGAATAAATAATTGTTGAATTAATAACTGAATTATTAGCAACAACAATACAATTACTAAGATTTATTGAGTGTTTAATACATATAGGACATTTTGTATATACTTTACATGCATTATATAATTTACTCCTTACCATAACCCTGTGTAGTGGATGCAATTTCTATTTTGCAAGTGAGAAAACTGACACAATGAAAAAACAAAATAACTTGCCCCAAATCACACAACCAATAAAGATCAAAATATAATTGAACCTTTGTCCACCTGACTTTAACCTCTGTACCCATAACCATTTCTACTATTCCTTTTATTTTTAAAAAAAATGGTGTATGTTTTACACACTTGAGCAAATCTTTTTTTGTTTGTTTTTTGTACCAGGGGTTGAACCCAGCAGTGCTTAACCACTGAGTAACATCCATAGCTCTATTTTATATTTTATTTAAGAGACAGGGTCTCACTGGTTGCTTAGGGCCTCACTAAATTGCTGAGGCTGGCTTTGAACTTGTAATCTTCCTGCCTCAGGCTCCCAAGCCACTGGGATTATAGGAATATGCCACCTCACCTGGCTACACTTGAGCAATTCTTAACCATGTTTCTGCATCAGAATTACCTGGGGGGCAAGGGCTTTTAACAAAATACATATATTTAAGTTCTATATCAGACCTTCTGAATCAAAGCCAATGAAGATCTTTGTGCATGCAAATGACAGGCTGGAAAGAAATATTAAATTGGCATAACAACATGCAGATTAGGGTGGAAGGAAGAAGCATCACATGTAGAAAGTTAAGAAAGGAAATTTTTATGGGGAACAAATTATAAGGGGATAGGGAGTTAAACAAATACATATCCTCATGTAGGCATGCCCTCATACACATCTACAAATATCTCTTGTATGTTTTTGAAAATAGAGATATTTTGGGAATAAAGTGCAGATCAATATAAACAAATCAAGGGGCTGGGATAGTGGTTCAGTGGTAGAGTGCTCGCCTATCACATGTGAAGCCCTGGGTTCGATTCTCAGCACCACATAAAAATAAATAAATAAAACAAAGGTATTGTGTCCATGTACAACTAAATTTTATATATATATATATATATATATACAAATCAAATACAATTTGGTAAAATCTTTAGGTCTCACATTTAACAGCCAGTCTTCTAAGATTTGGTGAATAAGGAGATAACTCCTTAAGGTAAAATTTCAGCCAAAATAATGGTACATAAAATCTCTTCCTGGCCTCCCCAATCTTTCTTTCTTCTATCCATCCATCCATCAACCCACCCATTCAACAAATACTTAAGCAAAACTAATGTGCAAAGGGAGTCACCCTCAGGGACTTGGAATCTAAGGGAAATCTCCCCAGAAGAAGTTAATTTTGAGCAATCACCTACATGATGAATAGGAGTTAGCTAAGCAACGGCAGTGTGGGTATGTGTGTTCTCTCTTGCCTGAAGACAGTCATGCAGGGCCTTGTAGGACCTCATGTTACAAACTTTTGCCTTTATATTAAGAACAATGGACCACTGAAGCATTTTAAGAAGAGGAGTGATATGTTCATATTTATGTTTTGAGAAGAGTATTATGACTGCAGTGGATGGACTGGAAAGGGACAAAATTGGAAGCAACTGGACTGGATTTTAAGGTGCCAGAAATGAGTAGCAAGTAAAAAGTGGTAATGGGCATGTAGACAAATAAAACAGAAAGAGTTTATTCAAACACTGTGAAAGCAAATGGAAAACAAATATATTAAAAATCCAAACTACATGAGAAATCAAAGAAATATAAATTGAAATGAGATATAGGTTATAAATAATGATGATATAGGGGTACTTTTATTAGGACTGAAATTGATAGAAATTTTGAAGGTTCATTTAGCTTTGAATATTAAAATACATTAAAGTGAAATATTCTTTGACATTGCAGTTCTACTTCATAAAAATTTTAACAAGGAAATAATTTAGATGTATGCAGTGACACAACTACATGGGCATTCAACACAGTGTATGTAACCTAATTGTCTAACAATGGAGAGTGAGTTAAACATTGTATTATACATCAAAAGATGAAATATCACTAGACCATTGGTTTTACACTGATAGGGAAAAACCTGTGATATGTTGTTTCAAATGTAGGATATAATGCAGTATATACAATATGACCATATGATACACACACACACACACACACACACACACACAACCACTAGAATGCTAAATTCCCAAATGTTAATGGTGGCTGGAAGGTTAAGAATGAGTTAAAGTAATGCAGTGGGATGTGGGTGTGTATGTCTTTCTGTCTCTGCAAAACACAATATCCACATCTTGTTGCAGTCTCCCAAGGTATTGATCTCTATTAGGGATAATATAACAATTGCTATTTGTAAGGGTAAAGATACAGCTCTTTTATCTAAAATTTAATTTTATCTGAAGTCATGGTGCCTTAAGACAATACAGGGAATAATGGTGGGGAAGAATTTCAGACTCTGGGAAAAACCAATGAGAAAGATTAAGTTGGATAATTGAGTCTCAAGTCATACCACATAAACAGTCATTTATTCCACCTATACCACACACTACATTTGAGCCTATGAAAAAAGATTTACATGGGCTGGGGATGTGGCTCAAGCGGTAGCGCGCTCGCCATGCGTGCGGCCCGGGTTCAATCCTCAGCACCACATACAAACAAAGATGTTGTGTCCGCCGAAAACTAAAAAATAAATAAAATATTAAAAAAAAAGAAAGAAAAAGATTTACACAGAAAGTTGGGAATCATCAACATGGTAATTGATGGTAATTCAATGGTAATTGAAGCCCTACAAGCTAATAGGTTGGCAAAGAGGAGAATGTATAGGGAGAGAAGGGAATATCCTAAATCAGAATCAAGAAGAGCAATAGCATTAACGGAATAGATCAAGGGAGAATTGCTCACAAAGGCAAAACCGATCACATAGGTTAAAAAAAGGGAAAAAAGAAAGAAATGAAACCAGGAACATTCATGGAAGATAAGGGAAGATCAATTGCAAGGAAAAATATTAAGCATACAAAGTTCTCTTTCCTTGAGAAAAACTAAAGAACTAGAATGTTCAGAGTTCATAAAATAATCTTTAAACCATTTTAGGTTAAAAACAAATGAACTTGGGCTGGGGATGTGGCTCAAGCGGTAGCGTGCTCGCCTGGCATGCGTGCAGCCCGGTTTCGATCCTCAGCACCACATACAAACAAAGATGTTGTGTCCGCCAAAAACTAAAAAATAAATATTAAAAAATTCTCTCTCTCTTCTCTCTCTCTCTCTCTCTCTCTCTCTCTCTCTCTCTTAAAAAAATGAACTTCTCATAAAAATTAGCTTAATCAAGAGCTCAATTCCTTAGAAAGTTATTTAAAAACTGAATACTGTTCTCTTCTTGCTTATTTCCCTTAATTAGCTGGAGTTAAAACAATTTACAATTTGTACCTAAAAAATTCTGTTTAAGCTGGGCATGGCAGCGCAGGCCTAAAATCCCAGAGGCTTAGCAGGCTGAGGCAGGAGGAGTGTGAGTTCAAAGCCAGCCTCAGCAAAAGCAAGGCACTGGGCTGGGGCTGTAGCTCAGTGGCAGAGCGTTTGCCTGGCACATGTGAGACACCGGGTTCAATTCTCAGCACTGTGTACAAATAAATAAAATAAAGGTCCATCAACAACTAAAATATATATTTTTTAAAAATCAAGACACTAAGCAACTCAGTGAGACCCTGTCTCTGAATAAAATACAAACAAAAATAGGGCTGCAGATAGCTCAGTGATCAAGTGCCCGTAAATTCAATTCCTGGTACCAAAAATGGTTTGAACACAGTTGGTTATGGCAATTCTACTTACTTATTAACTTTTCAGTTCTTTTTGACTAGGATGGTTGTAAGCTATGGAAAATGTCTTTATGTTCTACATCCAATCTAAGAGGACTCTAATTACTTAAAATCATATAGGTCATAATTAAAATTATTTTCATTTTTCCATAAAATAAGCATTATTATTTCACACACTTTCTATTGTCTGAATTTATATAACAGGTATATTTCTTAGAAAGATGGATGTTTGCAACCATTGCTTTTGAAAAGACTATTACTGTATATTCTCATTGTACAATATATTTTCATGAAGACTGTTATACCAGTGGCTTTGATTATCAGTGATAACCAATTGTAACTGCCTATTTGTACTATGAATAAAATGGAGTCAGCAAACAAAAAATATGATCAGCAGAGAAAATGCTACTTAGACAGCAAGTAAGATGAAAGACAAAGATGAAAAAAAGGAGTGGCTACTATATTTAGCAACAAGATCTTTTTTTAGTGATCTTGAAGAAAAAGCACTATCAAAGATGGAAGTGGGAGAAAACATTACACAGTTGAAGAGTAAGTGGTAACGATTAAATACACTGGTTTCAATACATGTTTTAGCTTTGCTTTCATGAAATCCCACTGAAATGACAAAGAATAAAGCATCATAAATCCACAAAGACAAAGAGAATGGAAAAAAAGATGCCAGTAATTAAGAGATTGTCAACATATGTTTGGAAGCTAGAAAGGGATGGGTGTGTGGTAACCAACAACAGATCAGAAAAAGCTAGATCAGGAAGCCAACAACATCAAACTGATTTAGTGCCACAAATTTGAAAGTTTGCATGAAGAACAGCTAGATCCCAGATTCACTCAATCAGAGACTGCATTTCCCTCATCCTGGCAGGAGATGTGAGGTTTGCCTTCTGCAGAGCTTTGACATTATACTAAAAGCAGTCTTAAATCTCAGTTCTATTTCCCCGGTTGGCTCCCAGAATCCTGGCAGCCAGGCTGATAACCTCCACCCACCAAAGCAGGAGATTGGAGAATTTCTTCCGAGGGAAAATAACCCAAGAGAAAATGCCTATAGAATTGACACTTCAGGTCTCTCAATAAAAAACTGGCACTCTACCTTGTATTACTACAGCAAAGTTCACTAAGCAATGAATTGCCTCCATCCACTTTGAGCTTCCAGACATCTTATAGTGCTTAAATTTAAAAAGGCAGCCGAAAACTTATTAGAAATTTAGAAAAGAATAGAAACCAAAACAAACTAATAGAGAAAAGAAACTTGGAAGATATCAAGACAATGTAGGATTTGAAAGGAAACTTTTTAAAATGAAAATATTCTCAGAAAGACAAATAGTTTGAATCCACAAAGCAATAATGCTAAAGAGAAACAAAAAGACAAGAATAATGCCAAAAAATATCTAGAAAGAACCCTTGTAAATAAAAATATGAATGTTGGAATTAAAATTTTAATAGAGGGCCAGGGTTATGGCTCAGTGGTAGAGTACTTGCCTAGCATGCCTGAGACACAGGGTTCAATCCCAGGAACCATATAAAAATAAACAAATAAAATAAAGGTATAAAAAGTACAAAAAAAATTAAAGAAAGATGGGGGAGAGAAGTTAAGGAAATTAAAAAAAAAACTAAAACAAGAATAAACAGTCATGGAAAATAGGAAACATTTTTTTTAATTGGAGGAAAATCTAGGATGTCAATTGTGTGATTAATTAGAGTCCCAGAAATAGAGAGAGGATAGAGGGGAGGAAGTTCTTAGTGAATAATAAAAGAAAAATTTTCAGAATCAAAGATCACTAGTGTTTAGACTGGAAAGACTCCCCGAGTATCCAGAAAAATGAATAGTCAAAGATGCATAATCAAAGCAAAACTTGGTAAGATTTTGGAAAAACTGGGTTAAAGAAATGACTTTCATATATTTTATTGGTATAAAGATAGGATTTTAAAACCTTCTAGATTTTAATGGTTATTATTAAGAAGGTGAAAGATAACAAATGCTGACATGAATGTAGAGAAAGGAGAACCTTTTTACACTGTTAGCTAGAATGTAAGTTAATAGAGCCATTAAGGAAAACTGTATGAAGTGTCTCAAAAAATGATAAATAGAACTATTATACAATACAACCGTCCTATTTCTCAGTGTGTATACAAAGGAATTGAAATCAACATGCCAAACTCCCCATGTTTATATGTATTCACAATAATTGATATATAGAGTCAACACAAGTTTCTGTCAATGGATGAATGAATAAAAAAATATGACATATATATATATATATATATACACACACACACACACACACACACACACACACACACACTGGAATATTATTTAGCCTTAAAAGCTTTATCTATGACAGCATGGATAAAGCTAGAGGACCATATGCTAAGTAAAATAAGCCAGACAGAGAAAGACAAATACCATATAATCTCACTTATATGTAAAATCTAAAAATGTCCAATTCATATATGTTGGGAATATAACAGTGTTTACCAGAGGCTGGTGGAGGGAGAGAATTGGAAGTTATTGCTCACAGGGTACAATATTTCACTTAGACAGGAGCAATCGTTTTTATTTTTATTGGTGCATTATAGTTATACATAATAGGGGAATTTATTATGTCATATTCATACATGCACATAACACAATTTGATCAATCTCATTCCCCAGTAATTTCCCTTCCCTTCCCCCCTCAGGAGAATAGTTTTTAAGATCTGTTGCATAGCAGAGTTACTGCAGTCTATAATCATACATTGTATATTTCAAAACAGCTAAGAAAGCAAATTTCAAATGTCTCACCACAAAAATATAAGTGAGGTGAAATATATATTAATCAGTTCAATTTAATATTCCATATCATGTACATATATCAACACATCATATTGTACACCACTAATGTATACAATCATAACTTGTCTAATAATGCTAATTTCAAAGAAACTTGTACATTTAAAAATATGTCATATTCATAAGACCAGGAATCAGAATGACAGTGAACTTATCCACACAACACTGGAAGTCAGAACACAATGGAGTCATGCTTTCAGAATTATAAACAAAATTTATTTATAATCTGTGAAGTATGAAAATTAATTTAAAATATTTTTGAGACAAAGTTCTCAAAAATTTTGCTTCTTATGTGCTATTTCTTAAGAAACACTGAGAAATTTTGTTTCAAAAAATTAAGAATGTAAACTTGTAGAGGAAGAGAAAATCCAGGCACAGCCTGATTGACTTCCCATAATTAAGGAGACAGGGTGAAGAATGGAGAGAAAATAAGTTTGTAGAGTTCACAAGGCAGAAAACCAGAAAGTAAAGAGCTACAGTAAGAAAATTCTAGAGATCTTCAGAGGGTTTCCATCTAATATTCAACAGAATACTGATCAACATACACATGGGAAGACATTACCAGTGCTGGGGAAAGAATCACTTAAAAAGATTAGGGAGAACAATCTCTGATGGTAATATAGGGCCAGAAATAGTGGCAATATTGTCTGCTCCCACAGTGGTTCCAGAAAATCATGGATTCATGAGACACTGTATAAAGCACTCATAAGTATTTCACCTCAGTAGTGAGGAAAAACTATTCTAGACTAGACACTTCTCTGCTCTCATCTAATCTTTGCAGTGCTGAGGATGGATCCCAGGGCCTTGCACAGGATAGGCAAGCATTCCACTGCTAAGTAAGTATACCACCAGCCCTTCTCCTAACAAACCTAAAAACAAGTCTGAAAAGGATCAAGCTATTTTTAAGTAATTTGACTGTGTCTCAGAACAAAGTTTACAAATCTTTATAATAAAAAAGCCAACAAGATAATATTCACAAAGTTTGGCATCTGATTAAAAAAAACATCAAGATAAAATTCACAAAATTTGGCATCTATTAAAAAAATACCACATGCAAAGAATTAAAAAATACAACCCATCATGAAAACAAAATCAACCAATTGAAACTGACCCAGATCTGACACAGATGTTAGAATTAGCAATCACAAACATTAAAATAGTTATTAAATTTTTATTCTGTATGTTCAGAAACTAGAGGAAAGGCTGAATATCCTAAGTAGATATTTTAGAAGATATTTTTAGAAAGACCCAAACTTCTAGAGATTAAAACTACAATATTTGAGATGAAAAATACACTGGAGGGGGTCAAGAGCAGATTAGTCATTATAAAAGAAAAAGTTAATGAACTTGAAAAAATATCAGTGAAACACCGAGGGAAAAAAATCCAAAAAACAAACAAACAAACAAAAAGAACATCATTAAACCATAGGTCAACTTTAGGCACCCTAATACACAAGTAATTAGAATCCCTAAAATAGAAGAAGGAATTAGCCTAAAAATATTTGAAAAAAAAATAGGAAAATGTTGCCAAATTTGCATGTCAATTGATATCTAAGATTAAAAAGAGAAAATAAAAGTAGCAATGTAAGAATGCTATTTACAAATGTAAAGTTCATGCCCACTGAAATATCTAATAGAGTTGAAATTGCTTGGCTTTGTTGAGAAAATGTAAATGATGATATTACACTCTACAGATTTGAATCCAGCTTCTGCCCATCACTAGTTGGGTGATCTTAGGCAGGTTGCTTAACCTTTATGAACCTTGTTGTCTTATTTATAAAATGGTAGTAGTAGCAGAGTCTACCACATAACGTTTTTATGAGGATTAAATGTGTTAGTCCTTATAAAGACTTAGCATAGTACCCAACATAAAGTAAGGTGCTGTTGCTATTATTATTATTATTATTATAGATCTGAAATTATAAATGAGAAGATTAATATTTCTTTCAATGTGATTTGCAGTAATATCTTACTTTCTAATCATGCACAAGGTATCACTTGACATAAATATATTTAAAATATTATGGTAAATTAAGGGTGAGGACCTGGAAAGTCTTAAAAGTAGTTTAATGTGAAGAAAAGGAGAGGGATATGGTGACAGCTAGAGAGGATATGAGGAAAGGAAAGTTTCAGGGGTTTTTGTTTTTGCTTTCAGGTAGGAAAGACATTAGTGATTTTGAATGTGGATGTGAAGTCAACCAAAGAGTGGCAGAAATTGAAGCTATGGGAAAAAAGAGGGCATGTGGTGAAAGTACAAATGAAGGAACATCTCTTCATTGTACACAGAAAGAAGGTAGAAGTAATGGATGTAAATGTAGGTGTGTCCAGCACTTTGGTATGAGTAGATGAGGAATTTATAATTTCATACCCACCATTTTCAGTTTAAAAGGATGGGCAGGCATTTCCTGAGCTTAAGCAGGAAGGAGGCTGGGTTGCAATTTTGAAGCTAGTACAAAAGATTTAAAATAGTCAGTGTGGAGATGACTTAAAAAGGAAGTGGACTAAAGCAACACAACAAGATTTTAAGTCAGTACTTAAGGCTCAGGTCAGATGAGAAGCCACACATATTTGGTAAAATAGTACCAACCTGTTTGGCTATGTGATTTTTCCAGCAAAGTTCTGCAACTCAAATACAGGCATGAAAATGTTAAGAATAGGTGGAGTGATTCGGGGTTAGGATTTTATCAGGTGGTTGTGATAAAAGGACAATGAGCAATGGAATTGGGCAGATTGAAAAGAACAGCTGAAGGAAGAAATCACAGATCCAAAATAGGTTAAAGAAAGAAGTGAAGACAGGAAGTAGCTAGTAGGGAGGAAAAAAGAATAGGAGTCCAGTTTAGAAGTCCCAATGAAGTTCAAAAATAGAGATGCATTTGAAGCAAAGAGTTTTAAGCATGGAGGTTGTAATTAGAAAGTGGGATGCTTCACTTTATGATTTCAGTGCAACTCTGAGTGAGGATAAGGTTCAGCATGTAGTCCATGGGAGTGGGTGGATGAAGTGGAGCCAAGGTGAGAGTCACTGGAGGAACAGATGTTGGGGGGGGGGCAGTGCTAAATGGCTAGAGCATTAGATGGGTCAGTCATGTGGGTGCAGCTAAAGTCACCATAATCATGCACAGGCAATACGAAGAAGACTATGAGCCTGGAACCCAATTCTCCAATGAATGAGAGGGAGAAATCAGGAGGTTAAGTATGGCCTAATGATCTACTGTATCCCCTTGAAGCCTTGGAGATTATACTCAACAATGTTTCACTTTAGGCCATGGACTCTGCCAATAGTTTATAGATGGGCTTCTAAAAATCCATCATAAAATTATATACAAAATTCTCTGTGTATACATCTAAAATGCATTTTTTTAACATTTTTTATTAATATCTACACATGAAATTACAATGATCTTGGCAATTCATACATTTGTATCATTGGGGTATAATTTCTCATTTTTCTAATTGTACAGATTAAAATGCATTTTCTCCACTCTGGAATAAGGTTCATGACTTTCATCAGATTTTCAAAGAAGAAAGTGACTAAATAAAAGTCGAATTATCATTGCTCTAAATGTTTTATTAAAGCAAGAATTAAATAAAAACAATAGAAACTGCATGTACCCTTCAGAAAGGCACACACCTATCAATGTAACCAAAAGTTTCTCTGACCCTCCACCACTACCATCACAGAGAGCTCAAGCTCTAAGTGAGCAACAAGGAGAGAAAGCAATAGCTAGGCCTCATGTTTGGCTGCGCATTAAAAGAACTGGCAGGCTGCAAAGATGGAGAGAAGGATACAGAAATCCACAGGGAAATTTACCACTGAGGCTCAAGAATTACCTAGCTGGTAAAATCTTCAAATGGCAGCTGCTATATACATGCCTGAATATAATTCACTGACTTTAAGCTTGCCCCTTTTCACAATACAGGACATTTCAAAAGAATATAAGAAACCCACCTCTCAGCAATATTTTTTGCAGACTGTAGAAACCGTGCCTGGTCATTTTCTTTGAGGATATGCTCAGCTTGGTTGATGAGGACCGTTGACCGTTCAAGACACTGGCGGCAATTAGCAACCTGCTGTGCCAACTTTCTTAGTTTCATAACCTTAAAGGAATTAGTCAAAGAAAAAAATAAGGTAAAGACACAGCACTTAATTAAAAACAATAAAACAACTTGAAGGAGATCTGCTGCAGTGATTCTAAAAATAAGGCTTATTAATACCCCATGATCCCTTTACTAACCATTCACCTTCTCACCCCACCCACTAAAAACTCTCTTGCCAACCCCTCCTCCTCCAATCTACAGCTCCCTTACTTTTGTTGCACTCAGCCATGTACTCTGTTATCTACCTCCTCTTTATATTAATAATATTAATTTTACTGATTGTAGAAGCAGTCCATGCTCATTATAGAAAAGCTAAAAAGTTGAAAGTATAAAAAAGAAATGCTAACACCTAGAGATCACCATTGTTTACATTTTATTGTCAATATACTTTTGCACATAAATTTCATAAGAAGTACTTCATTTTTCTTTATGAGTATATATATTTCTATGTATATATTTCTCTAAATATATTTACACATACCTGTATGTACACAAATCTGTGTTCTTGGAAGCTTCCATTCCTGTTAACTGGAGCTACCCAGCGTGGCATAAAGTATTGGCCATCAAACCAGACTCTCATAACTTTTTACATTGTGCCCACAGCATGAGCTTATGATCACTAACACTGACCAGCAGGCCATCAAACCTAAAACCATATAGCTGCATGGAGGCTCACAGCTGATGTTTTGACCATGATTCTTCAGTTCCCAAGTTTTTAAAAATCTGGGAGTTTTTCTGGACTTCTCTCTCTCCTTCATCTTTTATACTTAAATAAATTGAATGATTCCAATCATTTTCTTGTTGGCACTACCTATTCTGTTCTTTCTTTCTGTGTGTGCTGTCTACATTCTGCTTTAGGTCTTCAACAATTCATATGAAGAATCATGTTGTAAGCCTCCTAATGTACTTCCCAGACTTCAGCATCAAAAGATCTGCTCTGCACATTCTGGCCATATCAATCAGTCTTCTAGAATGGCTTCCCAACACCATTCAGTCTAAAGCCAAAGTACTCATAGTGACATTCATGGTCTTTCCATAATTCTAACCAATATTTCTATCATTACTTGTTTTCTTTTTCTTTCTTTGTGTTCACTTACAACAAACAGTAAAGCACTCAGATCCTAAGTATACAACTCAGTGAATGTTTACACATATATACATGCATGAAACCAACAACTAGGCCAAGGTATAATATGTTTCCAGTATCCAGATCTGCTATACTTCTTATTGGATCCATAGCACTAGGCCAAACATTGCTTCTTTGCCTTTCTTCCTATAACCTCATTTCTTCTTGCTTTCATGATCTAATTTCAAACTGCAATCATCAGGATTCAACTCTTTCATTTCTAAAGAGTCAACTCTTCCTTGGATTCACTGAAGTGCTGTGCTTTACCTTTGTCTCTTTGATTTTGACAGCAATCATTTGCTTCCTCTGCTGGATGATCTCTACCAACTCGTCACATTCTTCCATAAGTTTTGCCTCATGCATAGCAGTATTCACCTGCCAAGAAAGTCCAGAGTATTACACAGTGATTGTTGCCTTTGTCCCCTGCTGGCTCTAAAAGATTCGGACTGACAGCTAAACATGCACAACTTCTTCCATACCTCCCTCGATAAGATCCACTCCTAGAAGAAGAGTAGAGATGATGATATTAATGATGCAAGGGCATTGAAGCACCACAGATAGGAAGCTCTCCGGGCCTCTGGTAGGTCATGATGGTTAATGGAAAGCTGGGCAGAAGGACAGATGAGATGGGGCATGTTATTCCCACTGTGCAATTCCCTTTACTCCAGCACCCTGACCTCCTGATGTTCTTTTGTAAAGAGGGTAAGGAGATTTATGTATGTCAGGAAAAGAGGATCCTTCTCCACAGGCACAATAATATTAAGATAACAATGCAACAATATATTTTTAGCTGTCCTCACCAAAAATGTTTTCAGTTTCCTTGTTCCCTTCTACCTTCTAAATATATGAATGTGCAGATACATTTTCACATTAAATATATGAATGTGTAGATAGAATTGAAAAAGAATACTATTTTTTATTGCCTTTCCATGGGTTGATTTCTTTTTCTACTCATCTCTATCACTAATTATATTATATGGTACAGAGCTACCAGAAGTGGCTAAAATGAGAGCAGGGCATTTGGAGGCTGCCTAAATGTAAAGGGAAAGAAAGGGACCAACAACTAACATTTTTTCAAACATTTAGTGTGCCAAGCATTTTAGAAATAAAAATTTCATATAATTATCCATATGACTCTATGACATAGGAATAATTTTTATTTGCATTTCAGACAGGCAAGCTGGGGCTCTGAGAATTTTAGTGACCTGCTCCAAGTCACATAGTTAGAAAGTGGTAAAACCAGAATTCAAACCAAGTTCTGTCAAGTGAAACCCTTTGGCAGGCTGGGTGGGCAGACGAGGTTCAGTTCCATTTCAGCAGCACACAGAGCAGTCACACAGGGAAGCACAATCATTCCAAGAGTCTATTCAAGGATCACTCGAGCAGAGCTCTAGAAGGCTGAGGAATAGACATGGGTTACTTGAGAGCATCAAAACTCAAGGGGCTACCTGTGTTTCATTAGCAAGGCAGGGCTGCATTTCTAATTGCTGTCTGTCTTTCTTTTACAAGGTTCCTCTACATACTTCAACCCCAGCAAGATATCTTTACCTGGAACCTGTTACCTCCTCTCCCAGCCTCTGAGGCCCCTACTGGATAATTTCCTGTTTCTTATTTAACCAAAATAAAATCTATTAGCCAGTGAGTGACAAACTTATTTTGCTTTATTTCTATGTTCCAGGGAGAATGGCACAATGGGAGCTTCCACTTATTTCAAGTGAACATTCCTACTCTGGCCATTGCACTTTCTTTTTCCTCTGACTACCCTTCCTTTCCCTAAATTGTATCTACCTTTCCAAGGCAGATATCTTAACATCTCAAGGAACTCACACTCATCCAAGAATAAGAGATTTATCTAATTCTCCTTGGGTCCTTGCTTAGAGTATCTGGAAACTTAGGCACTGCCCGTTTATAGTTTCTCTTTTTGAGTTGCTACTGGTGTAGTAAAAAATGGTGTGCAACCTCGTTACTTATAATTTAGTTCTTGAACTAATCTTTACACAACACTTATTCTATGCTAGACACTGCTTTACCAGTTTACAAATATCAGCTCTCTCAATTCTGAAAACAATCCTATGAGGCAGGTATCATCACTCCCCTTTGACAGGTAGGGAAACTTGAGCACAGAGAAATTAAGTGATTTGCTCAAGGCTACACAGCTAGTAGTGGTAGAAGTGAGATTTGGATCCAGGGAATCAAACACCAGAGTCTATATTTTTACCTGTTACACATATTGCCTCTCCAGATTAATATAACAACACATCTTTGATTTCTGACAATCATTATGTCTTTTTGTACCATTTATCTGTATCCTGTTATCCCTTTTTCTTTAGTCATATCAGAGTCCTTGCTGTTCCCCTAGAATGCAATGAACTTTCATGTTCTGTGACTTTGCCTATGATTACCCTTTTCCTTGGAAGGGCATGTCCACATTATTGAACAAACTTCTACTTATCTTTCAAAGTTCTATCCATGGTCATCACTTTTGTAACTTCTTCTCAGCTCCTCATACACAATCAATTGGTCCCCTCTTTATATTTCCATAGCACTTTATATATAATTCAGTAACACCATTTACTATCTTATAGCAATTGTGTTAGTCTGCTTTTCCCACTTAAACATGAATTCTGAAGGCCAGGAACTATGTCTTATTTGACTTTGTGTATCTCCAGCATAATGAATGACACATGGGATATGTTAAGTAAATATCTATTAGATTGAATTCAATGATGAATTGTTTTTGTTTTTCTGCTTGCTAGGCACATCCATTTGATCACCCAAGTTATCCTAAACTCTCTACACTATATCTAAAGACAAATATCATCTCCTCTCCTGATTTGTCCCTCACTCCTGACTTATTTTTTGTCAATGTTACTATGAGTACTACAGTTTGTCAGGTTCAGTAAAACTTTGACTTCTACTTCTCCCTCATCCCCCACATAAACTCACAACAGTCTTAAAGTCTTTCCATTCTTTTCAATCTTGCTAAGGCTCCTTTGGTAATAAAGTGATGATCTGAGCCAAGGAGTCAATAAATTGAGGCCTTCATTAATCACCCTTTTGGATTATTATTGCAATAGCCTTCTCAACTAATCTACCTCCAGCATCTTTCTTTACCAAAAAGCCAGAAAAAAAAACACCATCTTCATTGTCAAACTGGTATTAAACATATTTGTGTGCAATGCATTATGCTAAAGTTCTGCCCTCAATAAATTTATAATCTAGATGGGGAAGCTGCTTATACATGTAAAACAAACCAGTCATGGTAGCAGAAGTTAAACACCAAATAAATGATGTAGAGTATAATCACAGAAACTGAAAGGAAAGATCAGACCCTCAGTGGGGAAATGGAGAAAAGATGCATGAATGTCATGGGACTTTGATTGAATCTTAAAGATGGAGTAAGATTTAGATTTAAATGTAAGAGTGGGGGTATATTTCAAACCATGCAATAGGGTTTGTGTAAGATAACATATTGCCAAACTTTATTCTTCAGGCAATATGCTATCTTTGAAAAAAATAGTTTTGAATAGAGAGAAGGTAATGTGATGGGAGGATGACCACAGTTGACTTTTGAGAAGAGAAACTGGGATTGATGTGATGGGGGTAATTGCAACCTTACGGGCAAGTTAGGAAGCTATAGTGATGTGAACAGGGCCTAGCCAGGGGGGATAACAGGAATAGAAAGGAAAGGTCAAATAGTCCCTTGCTGAAAAATCTAGAGAACAAGCTCCAAGGAAAGGAAAGGCTTTTACGCTACTTTGCTCCTCCCTTGGTACCTGGCCTTAAGCTTTACACACAGTGAATGCTTATGAAACATTTTACTGATTACTTTAACACAGTAGAATATCAAAATGATAATGCCAAGCATTAGAAAACACACTTTCGTAAATGTATTTTGTAGATAAAATATAAGTTAAAGGGTGGGAGCTTGTGCAAGAAGGGTCTTTGGACAGCAGCATCAGGGGAGATAAAACAACCCAGAATGACTGGTGGAGCGGAAGTTTGGCTGAAGAGGCAAAATCCCAAACTGAAGGTAAAGAGTGGCATTAAAATCTTTCCATGTCAAGAAGCAGCCCAAAAGAGCAGGGTATTTAAGTGTTTTCTGAACAGGAAATACTCCAGGGGAAAAACTGCCTTCATGATGTGAATAAAACAACTTAAATTGCTTGGAAGGCACTTGAAAGCCCAGATGTTTTGTTTGAAAATGCAGTAAGGTATTTCACATGCATATTAACCCCTAATTGGAAATAACTGGGGCTATCTCCTTAAGTGTCCTTGGTTGGTTGTTTTATGGAAGACCCCAGCTCTTTATTTGACCTTTGCTCTTTGTTTGGGGTTAGTGGGTTTGATTAAAGTGCTTTATGTCTATGGAACAATTTATCCTCCTTGAAAATACCATTAGGGTAATTTTTGTCAATCTACTTATGCAAATCTACCCACCTCAAAAAAAAATACCTCTAAGAGGCAGTTTGTGATGCTTAAGACTAAGAGCCCCAGCCTCAATATTCCAGGACCTAAGCCCTAGAAACACAGGCTTCCCTTGTAAGTCCCCAGGTCCTCATTCTGCTCTGTGCACTTTTACTTTCTTCCCAAAGATGACAATTGTTTTCAATTTGTGTTATTTCTTTCAAACTGCCCATTCTACTCTACTTCCTGAAATTCTTTCTTACCTCCCAGCCCAAAGAATGACTGTATAGTAAGACCTCCAGTCCTCCCAAAATTCCACTCTTCCCTAATGCAAACACACAAGTCCTTTGTTGGAAGAATTTTACTGCTGGTCACTATGAAGAAATAAACTTAACAAACAACCAAAAGCCATTTTGGCAATTGTTTCAATTTTGTATTAAAATGTAAGTGGGAGCTGGCATTGTGGCTCAGTGGTAGCATGCTCACCTAGCAAGCACGAGGCCCTCGGTTCAATCCTCAGCACCACATAAAAACAAATAATAAAGGTATTGTGTCCAGCTACACCTAAAAAAAAAATATTTTAAAAATGTAAATGGACTAGATCTTTGTACCCTTAACTTCTTAAAGAGAACTTATTTGATAATTTTTAAGAGGTCTCTCATATGTTTGTTCTATAGGACTTTTATTCCTATGATTAAAGTTCATCAGCCTTGCTGGGATTGGTGGCTCACACCTATAATGTAATTTAGAGGGCTGAAGCAGGAGGATCACAAATTCAAGGTCAGCTTCAGCAATTTAGCAAGGCCTTAAGCAATTTAGAGATACTCTGTCTCAAAACAAAAAGTAAAAAAGACTGGGGATGTGGCTCAATGGTTAAGTGCTCCCGAGTTCAATTCCTAGTAAAATAAATAAATAAAGTTTATCAGCTTTCCCTCCGTATTTATACCCATGAGAAACTTCCCCATTCACACTCTCCCCTCAGCTCAGTCCTACCCATCAGTCCTACAGAGTATTGTACAGGAGTATAGAAGGCACTGACATTTCCTGTTCAGGTGGAACAATATATATAAAGTAGTAGATGATTCTATATAACCAGACGCAAATGCGATGTGTTTATATGGCAACAGGATCCTTGTTGACTTTTCCATCTTAGTGTCTTCTACTCTACACAGTAAATACCAGACTGGTTTATTTCTTCAAATCCGTTACCCAAATATATATTCCCATTCCACCTAGAAGATTCTGAAATTCTAGCATTAAATATCATTTGGGGAAGTTTTTATTTCAGCAAACATTTGTTGAGTGCTTGTCATTTCCTGAGTGGGAATAAGACTCAACACTTCTGCCTTCAAGGTACTTGCAATGTAGTAGAGAAAACGAGGATACAACTAATTATAATTTAGGAAACAACAAAACAAATAATATAATAGGATACAAATAAAGATCTAGAACTTTCAGAAGGGAAAACAATATTTGTCCAGAAAAGGACAACCAGAGAATTCAGGTAGGTTTCCTGTAGCTAAATTGTTCTTGATCAATGTAAATAGCAGCACAATTCACAATAGCCAAGCTATGGAACAAATGTAGGTACCCTTCGACAGATGAATGGATAAAGAAAATGTTGTATACATATACAAGGGAGTATTACTCAGCCATAGAGAAGAATGACTTTATTATAATCACTAATAAATGGATGGAACTGGAGGTTATCATGCTTAGTGATAGATGCCAGCCTCCAAAAGTCAAAGGTTGAATGTTTCTCTGATATGCAGAAGATAATCCAAAATAAGGGGGTATAAAAAATAGAAGATCAGTGGAGTAGATGAAGGAGATTGAAGGGGAGGGAGGAGAACTGGGATAAGGAAAGAACAGTAGAATGAATCTGACCTAACATTCCTATGTACATATATGAATATACCACAGTGAGTCTCACCATCATGTATATCCACAAGACACTAATTTAAAAAAAACTATAATAGCAAAAAGAACAGTAAATGAGAGGGAAGGAGATAGGGGAAGGGAAGAGGGAAAGGAAAGGGGAAGTACTGGGGACTGAATTAGAACAAATTATATTCCATGCTTTTATGATTTTGTCAAAATGTATCCTAAATGTTATGCATAACTAAAGAGAACCAATAGAAACATAAAAAGAAGTGGGATTTAAGGAGAGAAGTCCAGCCAGAGAGAATGTTATAAATAATATGAGCAAAAGCACAGGCAGAAAAGTAGAGAATTTGCTTGGGTAAAGCAAATCAGCCTGACAGATACAATGGAGGAAATAAGGCTGGAAATGGAGGTTGCAGATCTATTATAAAGAATGTGCTGTCGTTTTGTGTCTCTGAAAGTACCTGGATGAAATGTCAGGAATTTAGCACCATAGTAACACTTCAAGTATTGTTGAGAACAAGGTAGAGAGAGAAAGCAGGCACTGTACTCAAAGTGGGAGGGCATGACAAGCTCCCCACTTCCCACAATTGCCCTTAGCCCACTCTCTCAGATTCCATAACATCAGGGAAAAAAAGCTGAAATGGACTTCATTCAACATGCAGTTGCTTTCTATACAAGGGAAATGAGAAGGAAAAGTAAGAGGTAAATTGGACATCTGATAAATTATCAAGAAGTTGTTATGAACAGCTTTGTCATCTTAGTGAGCTGCAAAGACTTCATTACTTTTTTATAAGAAAATGCAGTGTTTATGAAGCAGACAGCAATCACTGTGGCAGCAACGATGCTAATGTGTTAAACCAGATTGCACTTTGAGGAGACACACACATACACATACACACACACACACACACACACACACACACACACCAGCACCTTCAGTGGCACAGCATTTCAAAGATGGTCCTGCTAGCTTTATATAAAAATAACTAAATGAAGCAGTAATTTCTTTAATGGTTCTATTGGTTTTTATTGATTTTTAAAAAATAAATGACAGTGGAATGCATTACAATTCTTGTTACACATATACAGCACAATTTTTCTTATCTCTGGTTGTATATAAAGTATATTGACACCAATTCGTGTCTTCATACATGTACTTTGGATAATTATGTCTATCACATTGGGTTCTTATCTGTTTCTTTAGATTTAGTTAGAGGTGGCCACTTAAGTACTAATGGATATGTGAAACTATTAGTAGGAGTTTTAGTTTCCTCTCCTGGAGTAACTACAGGCTAGGAGGTTATTATTATTTTTTTTACTGAAGTAAGTTAAGCAATCTATGGTCTCAGTTCCTAAGTTATTATATTTTGGCAGGAAAAGTGGACAGAGATTAAGAGGGTGGAGTTGGAAGTAGGTGAAGAATAGGCTGTTTGAGTTAGAAAAGTAGTATGGATGGGGAGGTGGCAGCTAAGGCATCTCTAACAGTGAAAGAATGCTACTGAATTGGGCTCCAAACCACAGACTATGGGAGGCCCCTAGGAAGACATTGACTGAGAGGTTTTCTGTCAGCTTGGGGGAAAAATATATAATAGTGAACCCTTTTCTAGTGCTTGCCACATGCTAGGCACTATTCTAAATGTTTCATATATTTTAACTCATACTTAGTCCTGTGAGGTAGACCCTCTTATTATCATTCTCATTCTACAGAAGAAACTGAGAAACATAGAAGTTATGTAACTTGTCCAGGATCATAAAACTAGTAAATATCAGCCAGTATTTATAGTCTGCCTCATGTCTTTGATTTTAACCTCTCTCTCTCTCTCTCTCTCTCTCTCTCTCTCTCTCTGTGTGTGTGTGTGTGTGTGTGTGAAAGAGAGAGAGAGAGAGAGAGAGAGAGAGAGAGAGAGAGAATGTTCACAAACATGCTTCTTTTCCCCTTTGAATTTCCTGTCAAGATAATCACATTCCCTAGAGTTAACCATTGCAAGTGTTTTGTGTATTTCTTCCTTTTGGGAAAAATATACTGTAGAGATACATAAAATGAAACATATTTAGAAAACATAAATAATGCTCACACACACATATTCCATGCTTATTTTACCTAGTCTACCTAATAAAAATATTGGAGACAGAGAACAAGGACACTTTATTCCACATATATGCTTTAGGAATGGCTTTTGTTTTTGGGCTATTCATTATTGGTTTTGGAGTTCTTCCTCTCCAGGGTTCAGATCACCAAACTTTTGTAGTCTTAAGGTTAGTTACTGTATCCCCCATGTCTCTTTTCATATCAGGTAACTGCTTAAAACACGAAATAAAAAGTGGGAATATATAACCTAGGTTTTGCATATAGTAGTTTCCTTACATAGCTATAAATTTTATGTGAAATGAGGGAGAAACCTCTTTCATATGTCTTCAGAACCATGAAAGGAATAGATGTAGAAAAGACTACAAAATCATATATTCTGACCCTTTCAGTTTATATATAGAAATATAAGCCCTAGAGAGGGGTGGGGCCTATTTAACATTACTATTAAGAAGTGACAGTGCCAAGTTCAGAGTCAGATCTTTTGACTCCCCACCCAGTGTTCTTTCCACTCTACTGCTTATTTTGTGAAGCATAGCACTTGCTTATAAACTCCTCTGAAGACATAAAACTTTCCAATTCTTAGCACTATGCATTTACCCTAGAAATATGAACATTTATGTCGATGGGGAAAAAAACCTACAGGAATGTTCATAACAGCTCTGTTTGCATTAGCCAAAAACTGAAAACAACTGAAAAGTTCTTTACTTGGAGAAAGAACAAATAAATTGGGAAACATCTACACAATAGAAAACTATTTGGTAATAAAAGTAAAAAATAAAAACTATCCATACAATTTGAATGAATCTCAGGGGAATTATGATGAGTAACAGAAAATCACAATATTTTACATGCTATATGATTCCATTTACATAACATTCCTGAAATGACCAAACTATAAGCATGAAAAATAGATCTGTGGTTGCAAGGGAAGGCAGATATAATAATAAAGAGGTAGCACGAATGAGATTGGGGGGTGATAAACTATGCCATCCTAATTACAGTGGTGATTACCAGAATCTATACATGTGTTAAAATTACACACACACACACACACACACACACACACAAACAAACAAACATATACAAACACACACAAATATACATGCACCTAGAAAGCTAAGTGCATGTAAAAACTGGCAAAAAAAAATTTAATCTGGCCTGGAGTTTGCTCAATATATTATTGTAACAATGATAGTTTCCTGATTCTCATAATTAGGTGGTCATGTAAGATATTAGTGCTGGGGAAGGTTGGGTAAATGATATATGTGAATTTTTGTTAAGTAATCTCCATGTGAAATTAAACTACTTCAAGATAAAATTTGAAAAAAGAAAACACAAACTTTGGGGAAGTCCCACAATCTCTTAGGCAATCCTAGTGACTCAATATTTCTGTAGTTTTCTGAAAATCTAACTCATATATCCTATTACATCTTCAGGCCCTTGCACATATATGATAAATGACTTGAATCAGAAATTCTCTCTCTCTCTATCTCTGTCTCCATCTCTCTCTCTCTTTCACACACATGTACCTCATTCTATCTTATTTTATATCACTTATAATCCTTAATAAGAATATTTATTTATTATTTATTTAGCTATTGGGAATTGAACCCAGGGGTGCTTAACCACTGAGCCATATCCCAGGCATATTTTATATTTTATTTAAAGACAGGGTCTCACTGAGTTGCTTAGTGCCTTGCTTTTGCTGAAGCTGGCTTTGAACTCATGGTTCTCCTGCCTCAGCCTCTGGAGCTGCTGGGATTATAGGCGTGTGCCACTGAGCCCAGCTAAGAATATACATTTTTTATAATATACATGTTTTATTATGCATCTCCCCCCAGTAGAATGTAAACTCCATAAGGCTAAAGATTTCATTGTGTTCATTACTGCAGCCTCCACACATAGAATAATGCCTGGCATACCCTAGGTGCTTTATAAATATTTGTGGAATGAATGAATATGTGTGTGTTGGCCATGCAATAAAGATATAAAGAAAAATGTATAATTTGACCTTCAGTATCCATGGGTTCCATATTTGTAGATTTAACCAAACTCAGATTGAAAATATTTGGAAAATGATATTGTATCTGAACTGTACATGTACAGGGTTTCTGTCACTACTCCCTAGACAATACAGCGTAACAACTATTTATATAGCATTATATTGTATAAAGTGTACTTTAGAGCTATTTAAAGTATATTGGAGGATGTGGATATATTACATGCAAATACTGCATCATATTATGTAAGAGCATCTGTGGATTTCATATCTGAAGGGGATCCTGAAACCAGTTCCCCATGGATACTGTGTAATGAATGTGCTGTGTTATGCTTCTTCATTACATGAGATAAATTTCCTTTTTTACACAATTACTCAAAATGATTTTCTTTTATCTCTTCTGTCACTTCAATATTGTTCGCTGAATTATGAAAAAGATGTTACAATAACAACCTAGGTTCTAGAAGGCCATGTGTTCTGAAATATTTCCTTTCCCAATATTAAAAAAAAAAAAATGTTGCTTTTCCTAGGTTATTGGCTTTACTCCATTCATACTTCCAAAGGAAAGATTGTACTTTCATCAGCTAGCCACCAGAGGGTACTGTTTACTCGGTTATCCTTTCTCAGTATACTTTGTGTACCAAGCCATGTGCTGGGTATAAAAAGAAAACTGGATAGGGTATAGTATCCCTATT
The DNA here is from genome assembly GCF_045843805.1 of Urocitellus parryii. NCBI lineage: Eukaryota > Metazoa > Chordata > Mammalia > Rodentia > Sciuridae > Urocitellus > Urocitellus parryii. Next base: position 41,028,234 of record NC_135547.1, read on the forward strand.
TACAGTTTAGTCTGATGAAGAGACAAATTGGCACATATAAGTGCTAAGATGAAAGTATGTACAGAGTGCAAAGGAGGAACCCCTGAACTAGATATGGGAGGTTCAGAGAAAAGCATGGTGTATGGGTGATGGCTGTCTGGAAGAGGTGACACTTGAACTGAGTCTTATGCAACAAGCAGTAGTCAGCCAGAAGAAAAGGGAGAGAGTGTAACTTCTATGAAGATAAGTACCATGTCCACCATAGTGTTCCCAGTGCCTGTCTCTAGGCAAAAATATGCTTAAATATTTGTGGAATGAATGAACAAAATATAAGGTACAGATGGTAAAAGAACAGGCTTGTAAGATAGGCAGGGTTCCGCTTGTAATGGGTCTTATAAATTTTTATTTTAAAGGTGATGGGTAACCATTGAAGGGTTTGTGGGAAAAGAGAGATATGAGGGATGTTGCATTTTAGAAAGCTTATTCCCACAACAGTATGGAAATGGATGCTGAAGGTGACCAAATATGTCAGAAAGAATAGTTAGGAACTCTAGTTTCCAGAGTGAATGAGACATGGTCACGGCCACTGCCTTCAGGAAGCTTATATTCCAATGAAGGAAATAACATGTAATCAGGAAATTCCGATACAACCAAGTAATAGAGATATGCACAGGCCACACTGCCTGAGTTTATGTAGCTGGCAGGTGGCAGAGCCAGTATCAGAATCCAGGATTCCAAATTCCTAGTCCAGGGCATTTTCAAAGCTACCCTTTTTGCTGCCTTTCACAATCATGAAATTATATAAGCAAAGAAGAGCAAGGCAAGCCAGTGAAAGCTTATGCCTTCTTTAGCCTCAAACAGGACTATAGGGAGAATTTAGTCCCTCTTTATACTCAAGTCTGATACAAGCATTCCTCCCCTAAGGCCTTCACTTCTGGGAGAAGGTATCAGCATCCTGATACTCCTATATACATACAGAGCCATGAATCTCTATCAGAAGGACCACAGAAATTCAAACTAGGGCATTGTCCTGAGAAAGAAGTCACACATTTTAAGGCAGGGGACTTTGGATGACAAAGGGGGAAAAAACCTTTGGTTCTACATCCAGAAAGCCAGATGATCACTAGGAGAAACAAAGCACAAGTGAAGAGTGGAAAGAGCTAATGAATGGCTTGTATTGCCTTGAAGCTGTAGGGCTGGGCTGGGAGGTAGTGAGAAAAGATAGAGAAGTACCAGGAAAGAGCCCCCAAGAACAAGAACCTGAGAAATTCTTTATGAAAAGATTAGTGGGAAGGGAAGCCTTAGAATAATCCCCAACTCTATGGTAACAAAGATGTCTTGAAGATATATTTCCACAGATCTCAAATCCCTTATATGTCAGGAAAAAGACTACACTTAAGAGGTTTCTATGGAGCAAAGTCCACAGGGATGGGGGGGTCCTGACTAGACGCCTTGGCCAGATTACCTTGGTGAGGATGGGATAAGGAGAAAAAGAGAAAGAGATAGAAACTCACAGGGAGACAGAGACAGAGGCAGAGGCAGACAAAGATCACAGCAAGGGCTGTAAAGACAAATTCCCTAAAGGCAGTGTCAAGGAATATGGGATCCTGGGAGGCTTGGGATGAGGGCATATTTTCTTGAACCCAAAATAAATTAAACTAAAATTGGAGATAGTTAAAAAATGGACTTTGAAGCCAAACACCACCACCAACAACACACACACACACACACACACACACACACACACACACAGGTTAGCCTCCTGGATCTGCTACTTACCAAAACCCTATTTGATCTGGGGTAAATGGACTCAGTTTCGTCTTCTGTAAATGAGGATAACACTAATACCTAGACTCATGTGATTTTGTATATATTTATTAAATTAAATAACATATATAAAGCACCTAATATCTTTCCTGATATATGCTAGGTTGTCAAATACTTGTATTTTGTTTTTTTAAAAAAATTTGTTTTACTATTACTACTAAGACAGTGACAACAACTGTGACTCCTAATGTTACACATTATATCTTCTGAAGTTTTCTACGGAGCCAACAATCAGTATAATTTTATCATATGGTCTATTTTTAATGGTTTTGTTAGGGCATTATAGTTATACATAACAGAGGGGTTCATTTTTATATAATTATACATGCATGGAATATAATTTGCTCCTTTTAGTACCTAGTACTTCCTCTTTTCCTCCCCCTATTCCCTTTTCTATACTCTTATTGGTCTTCCTTCTATTTATTTATTGCTTTTTAAATTGGTGCCCTATAGATATACATAAAGATGAAATTCACTGTGGTTCATCTGGTCTATTTTAAATTAGTTTCTGAATATAGTCTGCTTTGCTTTCTGGAACATACTGGGTCATAATTTGTTTTCCCCTTACTCTTCCTTCCACATACAAGCTCATAGACATTATTTCCAAATGCAGTCAATCTCCATACAGGGTTAGCCTTGACTCTTAAGGTAAGAAGGTCTCTCTCCCTACCAGAAACTATACTACCACCTACTCTTTAATTCAGACAAGAAGGTCAATGCCAGAAAGGAGGTCAACTACTAATTTCTGACAAAACACCAATTACATTTCACATCACTGGCTGGGAATGAATTTGGCTGGCCTGAGCTTGTTTTTCTGCTCTGGGCTCCCCCATAATTAACACAATCCCCCAGGCTCAGAGCCCAAAAGATAATAGCTTGAGTTTAGAAGAAATAGGTGTGTAAGCAGGAAAGATATCTAACATGTTTCCTTGCTTATAAAAATATAATACTGTAATTACCTTCAATTGTAGTCTCTCTTTGCTCCTTGAGAGAAAGAACTATGCCTCTTCTGTGCTACTATTCTCTAAGCAGAGTAGTGCTTTATGTACTAGAAGCTCATTAAAAGATTTGTTAATGAATTGATGAATACACACCATCCCACATCCAATCTCTGTTCTATATAGTAGTGAATACTCTTACTAGCCCGCCCATGGTTGGATGCAGGAGTAAGAGACAGTTGTCAAAAATATCAACAGAAAAGATACCCGATGGAGTCAGGCTCGGCCCAGACTCGCCTCGCTGACTTGCGAGGGGAGCTTGGGCCCAGAGTAGGCACGAGTCCATCCCACCACTGGCTGACGTACACCAGAGTTCAGACCCAGCCCAGATCTGCCTCCCTGACCTGCGTGGGAATCAGGGCCCAGGGTAAGCTTGGGTCCACCCCCACCACACGCCACCACCACATGGGAGCCCAGGTCTAATCAATTTCCATCTTGAGACACTGCAGCCATCCCCATTACCTTCCCCATGCAGTAGCCTCTACCTTAGGACAACAGACAGGGCCTAGAAGTAGCTGCATCTTGAAGCAGGCATCCCAAAGTCAGTGTAAGGCCCACCCTTTCAGCCACATTCTGAAAGACATTGCATCCATCTTGGGGCACCTCCACTGCTATCTTGAGTTAGCTCCTGCTATTGCCGCCACCAACCTATAGTTGCAGTAGCATCCATCCTGGGACACTGGCAGGGTCTGGAAGCCCAATACCAAGGTGAGGTACAGATAATCTGCACAGAAACTACAAGATTATAGGGTAGAAACTGTGATACCTCAGATCCACACTGCAAATAAGGAAATCACATAGACAACATGAAAAAAAAAAAAGGGCGGGGAGGAAAGTGCCCCAAATAAACCAGGATACTACAATAACAGAACCATGGACAGTGCAGTTGATGAAATGTCAGAGAATGAGTTAAGAATGTTTATAATTAAAATGATCTGAGAGTTATTGGGATAGAAGAAGGCCCAGAGTTTCAAACCAAAGGAATGCACAATCTCTTCAATGAGATTATATCAGAAAATTTCCCAAGCACGAAGAACGAATTGGAAAACCAAATACAAGAGGCTTACAGGACACCAAATATACAAAATTACAACAGATCTACACCAAGTCACATTATAATGAAAATGTGTAGCATAGAGAATAAGGCTAGAATTTTAAAGGCAACAAGAGAGAAGAATCAGATCACATATAGGGGGAGACCAATTCATATCTCAGCAGATTTTTCAACCCAGACCCTCAAAGCCAGGAACAGCATATGCCAAGCTCTGAGAGAAAATGGATGCTAACCAAGAATCTTATATCCAGCAAAAATAAGCTTTAGATTTGATGATGAAATAAAAGCTTTCCATGATAAACAAAAGGTAAAAGAATTTACAACTAGAAAGCCTACACTATGGCGTTGGCAAAATATTCCATGAAGAGGAAATGAAAAACATGAATGAAAATCAGCAAAGGGAGATATTACACTAAAGGGAAAATCAATCTAAAGAGAAACCAAGTCAAGTTAAATTGCCAAAATTAAACAAAAATAACTGGGAATACAAATCATGTCTCAATAATAACCCTGGATGTTAATGGCCTAAACTCACAAATCAAAAGACATAGACTGGAAGATTGGATTTTTAAAAAGTCCCAACAATATGCTGCGTCCAAGAGACTTATCTCATAGGAAAAGACATCCACAGACTGAAGGTGAAAGGTTGGGGAAAAAAACATACCACTCATATGGACTGCAGAAACAAGCACGGGTTTCTATCTTCATATCAAATAAAGTAGATTTCAAGCCAAAGTTAATCAAAAGGGATTAAGAAGGGTATTACATACTGCTTAAGGAAACCATACATCAACAAGACATAACAATTATATATGCCCTAAACAATGGAACATCTATGTTCATCCAACAAACTCTCTCAAGTTCAAGGCTCAAATATACCATAAACACAATAATTCTGGGTGACTTTAACACACCTCTTTCACCACTGGATAGACCTTCCAAACAAAAGCTAAACAAAGAAACTACAGAATTCAATAATACAATCAATAACTTAGACTTAACAGACATATATAGAATATTTCATGCATCAACAAATGAATACACTTTCTTCTCAGCAGCACATAGATCCTTCTCTAAAATAGATCATATATTATGCCACAAAGCAACTCTTAGCAAATACAAAAAAAGTAGAGATACTACCCTGAATTCTATCAGAACATTATGGAATGAAATTAGAAATCAATGATAAAATAAAAATAGAAGCTACTCCAACACCTGGAGACTAAATAATATGCTTTTGAATGAACAATGAATTACAGAAGACATTAAAGAGGATATTTAAAAAATTCACAGAGGTAAATGAGAACCCTGATACAACATATCAAAATCTCTGGGACACTATGAAGGCAGTACTAAGAGGAAAGTTCATTGTTTGGAGTTCATTCTTTAAAAGCAGAAAAAGTAAACAAACAAATGACTTAACATAACATCTCAAAGCCCTAGAAAAAGAAGAACAAATCAACACCAAAAGCAGGAGAAGACAGGAAATAATTAAAATCAGAACTGAAATCAATGAAATTGAAACTAAAGAAAAAAATTGACAAAACAGAAAGTTGGATTTTTGAAAAAATAAATAAAATTGACAAGACTCTTAGCCATGCTAATGAAGAGGAGAGAGAAAACTCAAATTACTAACATCTGTGATGAAAAAGGGAATATCACAAAAAACATTACAGAAATACAGAAGATAATTAGAAATCATTTTGAAAACTTGTATTCCAATAAAATAGAAAATATCAAAGGCATCAACAAATTTCTAGAGTCATATGATTTGCCAAAATTGAATCATGATGATATACACAATTTAAACAGATCAATTTCAAGTGATGAAACAGAAGATGCCATCAGAAGACTACCAACCAAGAAAAGCTCAGAACTGGATGGATACATAGCCAAATTCTACAAGACCTTTAAAGAAGAAGTAATACCAAGACTCTTCAATTTATTTTGGGAAATAGAAAAAGAGGGAGCATTTCCAAACTCATTCTATGAGGCCAATATAACCCTAATTCCAAAACCAACCAAGACACATCAAAGAAATTAAACTTCAGACCAATATCTCTAATGAACATAGACGCAAAAATTCTCAATAAAATTCTGGCAAATCAAATACAAAAACATATCAAAAAGACAGTGCACCATGATCAAGTGGGGTTCATCCCAGTGATGCAAGGTTGGATCAACGTACAGAAATCAGTAAATGTAATTCATCACATCAATAGACTTAAAGATAAGAACCATATAGTCATATCAATAGATCCCGAAAAAGCATTTGACAAAATACAGCACCCCTTCTTGTTCAAAACACTAGAAAAACTAGGGATAACAGGAATATATCTAAATATCATAAAAGCTATCTATGCTAAGCCTCAGGCCAACATCATTCTAAATGGAGAAAAATTGAAAGCATTCCCTTTAAAAACTAGAACAAGACAGCTTCTTTCACCACTTCTATTTAACATAGTTCTTGAAACACTGGCCAGAGCAATTAGAGACAAAAGAAATTAAAGTGATACAGAAAGGTAAAGAAGAACTCAAATTAGCACTACTTGCCAATGATATAATTCCATACCTAGAAGACCCACAAAATTCCACCAGAAAACTTCTAGAACTAGGAAATGAATTCAGCAAAGTAGCAAGACACAAAATCAACACTGATAAATCAAAGGCATTTCTGTATTTTAGTGACAAATCCTCTGAAAGGGAAGGAGGAAAACTACCCCATTTACAATAGCATCAACAAAACAAAACTTGGGAATCAACGAAAGAGGTAAAAAAAAAAAAACCTCTACAATGAAAACTACAGAATGCTAAGGAAAGAAATTAAAGAAGATCTTAGAAGATGGAAATATATCCCTTGTTCTTGGATAGGCAGAATTAATATTGTTAAAATGACCATACTACCAAAAGCACTATACAGATTTACAATTCCAATCAAAATCCCAGTGACATTCCTCATAGAAATAGAAAAAGCAGTCATGAAATTCATCTGAAAAAATAAGAGACCCAGAATAGCTAAAGCAAGGCTTAGCAAGAAGAGTAAAGCAGGTGGCATCACTATACCAGAACTTAAACTATACTACAGAGGAACAGTAACAAAAACAGCATGTTATTAAATAGACTGGTACGCCAATGGTACAGAATAAAGGACACAGAGATTAACCCACATAATTACAATAATCTTATATCAGACAAAGGCACCAAAAACGTAAATTGGAGAAAAGATAGCCTCTTCAACAAATGGTGCTGGGAAAACTGGAAAAGGACATGCAACAAAATGAAATTAAACCCCTATCTCTCACCATGAACAAAACTCAAGTCAATGGACTAAAGACCTAGGAATTAAACCAGAGACACTGTGTCTATTAGAAGAAAAAGTAGGCCCAAATCTCTATCATGTCAGATTAGGCCCCAACTTCCTTAATAAGAATCCTATAGCACAAGAATTAATATCAAGAATCAATAAATGGGATGGATTCAAACTAAAAAGCTTCTTCTCAGCAAAAGAGACAATCAGTGAGGTGAATAGAGAGCCTACAATTTGGGAACAATTCTTACCACACACACATCAGAGCACTAATCTCTAAGGTATATAAAGAACCCAAAAATCTTATCAAAAAAACAAATAACCCAATCAATAAATGGGCCAAGGAACTGAACAGACACTTCTCAGAAGAGGATATACAATCAATCAACAAATATAGGAGAAATGTTCCACATCTCTAGCAATTAGCAAAATTCAAATCAAAACTACTCTAAGATTTCATTTCACTCCAGTCAGAATGGCAGCTATTATGAAGACAAACAACCATAAGTGTTGGCAAGGATGTGGGGAAAAAGGCACACTCATACATTGCTGGTGGGACTGCAAAATGGTGCAGTCAATATGGAAAACAGTCTGAACCCTTGGAAAACTGGGAATGGAACCATCATTTGACCCAGCTATCCCTCTCCTTGGTCTATACCCAGCTATCCCTCTCCTTGGTCTATACCCAAAGGACTTAAAAACAGCATACAGACACAGCCACATCAATGTTTATAGCAGCACAATTCACAATAGCTAAACTACGGAACCAATCTAAATGCCTTTCAGAAGATGAATGGATTAAAAATGTGGTATATATACACAATGGAATATTATTCAGCATTAAAAGAGAATAAAATCGTGGCATTTGCAGGTAAATGGATGGAGTTGGAGAATACAATGCTAAGTGAAATTAGCCAATCCCCAAAAAACAAATGCCAAATGTTTTCTGTGAGTTAAGTATGCTGATTCATAATGTGGTAGAAAGACATGGGAGGATTAAATGAACTCTAGATAAGGCAAAGCAGAAAAGGGGAGGGAGGGGAAGGGAAGGGGTATGGGGGTAGGAAAGATAGTGAAATGAGATGGACATCATTACCTTCAGTACACATATGAAGACATGAATGGTGTGACTCTATATACAACCAGAGATATGAAAAATTGTGCTCTATATGTCTAATATGAATTGTAATGTGTTCTACTGTCATACATAACATATTAAAATTTAAAAATGAGGAAAAAATTTTAAAAATTATCAACCAAAAATGAGGTACTATAAAAGTCTTACTGGAGTCAGAGGTGGCCCTAGTTTACACAGGCCTTAGATTACACAGGGATCTGGATGGGTTCTGCCTTATGGTTAAAATGCCCTGAGGCTCATATATGTGTATTTATGTATGTATAATGTCTATAATTTATAATCTCTCTCTACTATCACTAGAGCAAAGCAAGTATATCCCCCATCCCCACACTTGCTAGGCAAAAGGCTACCTTTATGGAGCTTCTTTCCCATATAGGTCTGTGCTTGAGTTCCTCTTAATCTCATCTGCCTATATCAAAATGGTGAGGGCATGTGAGGAATAGCCCTTAACTATGAGTATACCATATATACTATAAATCTGAACCCTGTGGCTCAAGGTTCCACATTTTGGAAAGTCCAATGGCTTCTGGAATAAATCAAAAGGGAATGAAACCCCATCTACTGGGAAATTCCAAGGATCCAATCATCTAACACGTTGCTACTGTTAAAAAAGAAAACAATTACAGTTGTGTAGTTATTATAGCTACACAGTTGTTAAGGTTTAATGTATAAAGTGCTTTCAGATGTATTTGATGTCTATATTTGATCTTCACAACAACCCTATGAGATAGATAAGGCAGGCACTTCTCTACACATTTTATGGATAAGGAAACTGAGAACCAGAAGGGTAAAGTGAAAATAATTAATTAATTAATTAATTTTAAAAAACAGAAGGGTAAAGTGAATTACTGAAGTCATATAAGCTAGCAAGTGATGGAATTACAACTCCCAAACTGGGCTTTCTAACTCCAAGGCCAGGGCTCCAGCAGATTACCCATATCTCATTCAAACCATCAAAGTAACCCTGCCCTTTGATCACTGTCTTTGTAGCTAAAGGTATTATTTGGAGGAAGCCACACTCTCTCTTTTGAGGATTTTCACATGCTAAGTTTCCATTTCTTCTCAGCACTTTTATTTTCCCAGGAGGCAACAGACTAGAGTAGAAAGGGACATGGATTTGAAGTCAAACAGGCCTGAGTCTGAATTCCACCTTTCATACTTATAACCTGAGGGATCTCAGACAAGTCACTTAACATCTCTGAGCCAAATCTTTCTATCAGTAATATAGAAATAATGTTAGCTATCTCACAACAAATGAAATAATAGAGATAAAGATCTTATACTACCTGGAACACAGTAAAAGTCAAATAAATATTGACTTCCTTCCCTACTCCTCTTCCACCACAACTTGCCACCCTTATCTGAAAACAGCCAGTACTTCTTTCCCAGAAAACTGAAAATCAGTCTTTGATTCATGTCTCTATTTGTCTTATTATAATATAGGATGGCTGGCATTTCAACTTTTGGTTTATAACTTATGACATGCATGCCCATAATCTTTTGTTGGTTATTTGACATTAGATGGAAACTTATATTTGTATATATGCATGTACATGCAAATGTGTTTCCAAATAATTTTAAAACTTTTGAGCTATTACTCAGAAATTACTTCCATTCTAAAAATCAGATAAATCATTCTTAAGTTCATCTAAGTAGAACCTAAAAGGCTGGGTTGCCTTTATTTGAATAGTGAGCAAACTTGTTCAGTTAGTTTGATCTGAATATACTGTAGCACTTCGTGTCTATGATCTCTTACCAAGATCAGATTTCACATACTCAGCACCAGATTCCAAATGAAATTTTCTAACAAAGGATTCATCTACTAATAGCCCATTTCCCGTGGGTTGTGTATACACAGTCATGTGGTTTAGCTTGCACCTGGATCTTTCCCTATTGTCACATTCTCCTCACTGAGGAGCTTCAAACAATATGACAAAAAGGAAAATAAATTAGGCATGGGAGAAAACTGGGATAGTCCTGGGGGTGGGGATGTAGGACTTTGAAAAAATGAATTTGGTGTACCAGAAAAATAAGCTAGGCTGTAGGTTGTCACTAGAAAGAATAGGGAAAGCTTTAAAATTTTAAATATATTTTGGCATTTTCCTGGTTGCAGTGAAAATATATTAGTATTATCATTTTAAACATTTTATATAACATTTTCTATAGATATTTAAAACTAGAGAATATGATGAAATTCCATGTGCCCACCCCCCCCCAGCGTAAAAAGCTATCAACACTTTTCTACATGTGTTTAATCTGCCCCTTCCTTTTTCTGTTGAGGTATTTTTAAATAAATTTAAGACACCATGTTATTTCACCCTTAATACTTCAGTAGGCATCTCAAAAAACAAAGGAAATTTTATCACATAAAAATGATTAAAATAATCCATCAATATTATTCCTCTAATGCTTGTTCTGTATTTAAATTTCCCCATTAATGAAAAAAATTACCCTTAAAAATGTCTTGCTTGAATCAGGAACTTTATGAAAAGGATTCTGATACTGATTTTTTCAAAGGCCATGTGTATTTCTCATGAATAATTGCTGTTGTTTCATAGTGAAAAAAACAGAAGACCTCATCAGGTTCTATACATATCTCCCACCCTCATTATTGACACTTAAAATTCCATCTTCAGGAATGCATGTCCTTTATGAAAACACAGATCCCTGTACAATGGGTTTCATTCAGGCATGCAGCATTATGAATTTCAGTATATCAGAAAACAAGTTTTGAAGGAGATACTGGAAAGAAGAAAAGGTTATCATTAGGTAGAACAAAGACAGAAACTTGAGAGATGCATGGGCAGCAGGAATTTTGGAGGGGACTACTTAAGTCCATCAGGGGACATTCAACTGCGTATTGAAAATTGTTTCTGATTTCTCTGATATTTTTTATGCATTGAAACAACCATGCACTTACAATTCAAAAGTTTTGTTTGTACCATGGATACTAGGCCCATTGGATGATATTCATTAGGTTTGCAGCACTAACCTTAACCCAATGGAAGTTTCTGTTCTCAACTATAACCTGGCATCCAAGAATTATTTTTAGAGAGATGAACAAAAAGTCTATGTGTATGTGACTGAATTCAATAGTGTTCTATAACAACATGATAAAGGAAAACATGAAAATACCATCTACTCCCTGGTACATCTCTGGTGGGAGTATAAATGCCTCAGTAAATACAGATTATTGACAATTTGTATGAATAACTTTAAAATGACCATTCACTTCTAGGAAACAAATATTCTCAAGAAAAGAAGGAGAAGGCCTGGGATGTAGCTCAGTGGTAAAAGGCTTGTGTAGCATGTGTGAGGCCCTGAGTTCAATCCCCAGCACTGCAAAAAATAAAGAGAGAGGAGGGAGGAAGGGAGGGAGGGAGGGAGGGAGGGAGGGAGGGAGGTGGGGAGAGAGAGAGAGAGAGAGAGAGAGAGAGAGAGAGAGAGAGAGAGAGAGAGAAAGAGAGAGAGACATGATGATGATGAGAAAATAATATACAGTTATAATATGAAACAGATCAAGTGAGGGAAAAAAGCAAGAATATAGAAGATCTGAGCCAGGTACAGTGGCACATGGCCTGTAATCCTGATGACTCAGGAGGCTAAGGCAAGAGAATTACAAGTTTAAGGCCAGTTTCAGTCTCTCAGAGACTCTGCTTCAAAATAAAAGGGTTGGGGATGTAGCTCAGTGGTATAGTATGCCTGGGTTCAATCCCCAGGACCAAAAAAAAAAAAAAAAAAAAAAAAAGGAATATAGGCTTGAAAAATAAAACTACCAGTAAATCCATGTAATAGTTATATATTTATAGTACTTTGTACCTTACAGAAAATATGCATTCTTCTTCTACATTCATGGAACATTCACAATTGACTCAGCCACAAAGAACATAATGCAGGTACATTTAAAAAGTAAAGAGTTTATAGTTTACCATCTCTGACCATTATCTTGTAAAATAAAGAAAATTTTTAAAAAGATGAAGCTCCAAATTCTTAACGACTTAGAAATTAAGAAACATACTCCTAAATAACCTTGGAATCAAAGAAAAAAATCAAAACTGAAATTGTTAATTCTCTAGAAAATAAAAAAGGGCTCAAACTTAATACCAAAATCTATGGGATACAGTTAAAGTTCTACTCAGGAAAATGTAAAAATTAGAAAATACATGAATTAGCTGTTTAATTTAAAAAACTGGAGAGGACTATAAAATAAGATATTTAGGAGTAAATTCATTTTTTAAAATCTGAAATTAATCAAATCAAAATGAAACTATCATACAAAAATAATTACGACCAAAAGCTGATCATTTGAAAATCCTGATTAAGGGACAAGAGAAAGCAAAAGAAAACAACATCAACAAAGTGAAAGGAGATAACACTCATTTATAAAGACAATAGTGTGCTGGTAAACACTTAATTATTGACCACAATTTGAAGTGCTTACTGGTTTTCCTGGTATAAAAATTCCCACAATGGTGGATTTTATGCTACCAATGTATAGCCACTAAACTTGCCATGGGGGAAAAAGGCATACAATTGGCAAGCCAGCTCCATCACACTACTAGATAGATATAAAAGTAATGGTAAGGGAATATTATATACAATCTATGGCAAATAGCCTAATCTATTGCATACTACCTAATTTTAGCCAATAAAAAATAACATAGGTTCAAGAGACTGATAACTTTAGATCACACTGGAGAGGTGACTAAAGATCTATCTTTTTTTCCAAGGTTCCAGATGATTTTAGAGTCATATTCTATAAACTCTTAAAAGAACAGATCATTCTTAAGCTGTCTGAGCTATTAAAGGCCAAAGAGAAAAATAAAAACAACCCAAATGCATTTAGTGAATCTACTATAATACCCAAAACCTAAAACAATATAATCAGGCCACGTGTGGTGGCCCACACCTGTAATTCTGGTGCATCAGGAGGCTGAGGCAGGAGGATCGCAAGTTCAAGGCCAGCCTCAGCAACTTAGTGAGACCCTGTCTCTAAATAAAATATATTTTTTAAAAAACCAGGGAGCTCAGTGGTGCATGACTGTAATCCCAGGGGCTCATGAGGCTGAGGCAGGAGGACCACAAGTTCAAAGCCAGACTCAGCAACTTAGCAAGACCCTATCTCAAATGAAAAATAAAAAGGACTGGGGATGTGGCTCAGTGGTTAAGTACTCCTGGAGATTATATATATGAGAAATACTAAGATTGTGGATTGATTTCACTTTTGAATATATACAAAAATGTTCTAAATAAATTTTTAAAAAGAAATCCAACAGGACAACAAAGGAATTAAAATACCAAAATCAAATAGGGTTTATTCCAGGAATAAAAGAATGACTCAACATTAGAAAATATATCAACTTATAGAACTATGTTAAAATATTTAAAACCTTTTTTAAAATTAGAGCATAGTATTTTGGTTCATTTGACAAAATCATACATGCAAGGAATTTGATTTGAATCCCCATTCTCTCCCCCTTTATTCCCCCTCTGCTTCCCTCTATTTTACCTCCTCTATTCTATTAAACTTCTTTTCATCTATATATACATAAAGGTGAAATTCCCTTTGGTTCCTTTATATATGTATATAACACAATTTTGTTATTCCATATTTCTTCCCCTTTCCTTTCCTTCCTTCCTCACTCTTGTTCTCCTTCATCTACTCCACTGATATTCTCTGTATCTTTATGATGTCCCATCCATTCTTCAACCATCATCTTTCCATTGTTCATTCTAAACCTTTCAAAACAAAATTCAGCAGCCAACAAAATAAAAACTCTAAATAATAAAGACAATATTTAAATATGATTCAAATAAATAGCAAATATACTAAATGGTAAAATGCTAAAGCTATTTCCAATAAGATCATAAACAAGGCAAGGATATCTTATATCACCACAGTGTTTTGTTTGTTTGTTTATTTGTTATGGTGTTGGGGATTGACCCCAAGGCCTCCATGTAACTACCATACCACTTTGTCACATTCCCAGCCCTCACCACAGTGCTTCTAATGTTTTGGTTGAGGCAAAAGAAATTAGGAAATTAAATAATTAGCATAAATATTGGTAAAGTAGATAAAAGCATCGCAGATAAACCCAAGAGACTCTAGTTTTCTTTAAATCTAAAATTATCAGTCTGGTAAGATTATCATATATAAGAAAATATATCAAATCAAAATCTTTATTGAGATACAATTTAATCTTTCTTATTTTTTATCTTTAAAAAATTTTTGACATATAATATATATGCCATAACATTCATCCATTTTAATAGTGGATAAGTCAGTGATTTGGGTAAATTTACAAATTATACAACCACAATCACAATTCAATTTTAGAACAATTCCATTGCCTCAAAAAGACCTCTTTTGCCTCCCTTAACATTTATCTCTATCTTAAAACTTTTCTGAAATTTAGACCCATGTATCTCACTGTTTACCAGATATTTTCATTTACATAATCACAGACACCAAAAACTCAGTGTTTCCAAAGCTGAACTCATCTCCTTCCCATACCTTTTTCCATTAAATTTGATTCTTCTCTAGTGTTCCCTAAATCAAAGAAGGGCACCACTGCCTCCTCAGAAACATCTGGTATCATTCTTATTTTCTCGGACTTTGTCATCTCCATATCCAATGAATCATCACATTCCATATATTTTACCTCCTAGGTACAATTCAAATAGACTCTTTTCTGTTCTTACTAGTTATTATTTTGCTATATGTCCACCAAAATCTTGTCCTTAAATGAATCTATCTGCACATACATTCAAACAATCACATATTGAATGCCTACAATGTGCCAAGCACTGTGCTACAACATTCCCTGACTAGTATCTCTGTCTCCAGCGTTATCTTCCCAAAAGCATTCTTAATTCAGCCGCCAGGCAACATACTCTTTGGAAACACACCACTCCCATGCTTAAAATGGTTTTATGCTAAGATTCAATAGCTAATATGCAATAAGATAAATTCTATCTGACCATAAGATAAATTCCAAACTTCTTAACATGGCTTTTAAGATTCTTGGTGATCAAGTCCCTATGTACCTCTCTAGTACCTCTCTAGCCTCTTATCACTCCCTTTGGATAAGTCACTTAGCTATCTAAATTTATTCATATGAAAAAATTGGGGATAATAGTGCCTCTCCCAATAGTTGAGAAGATTAAATGCAATAATACATGTAAAGCACTTAACACAAAACCTGGTGCATAGTAAATGCTAATTAGTGTTAGCATTGATAGTAGTGATGATGTTAGCCTTCTTTAATTCCCCTCTTCTAATAAACTCCTACAGTGCTTCTGGTTAATATCATACAATTTAACATGGATTATTTTATTTTGTATTGCTTGCAAATGCTTCATACTGTAACTTCTAATGACTACAAAGTCCTTGAAAAAAAGGATAGTGACTTACACACCTGCTGTATGCCCTGTAGCATTTAGCACAATGCTAAACACATAATGAATCTTAATACTTTCTGATAAAGATTTAAGAAAGGAAAAAGGTGATGAAAGTTTTACTGCATCTCTAGAAGGTTAGTTATATTTTAAGTCCATAAATAATAGACACCAAAACCTTGTGAACATCATTGGCTTTCATTTTTTAGGCTAATCATGTGTCACTGGTTTAGCATGGGACTTGGCTGTACTCACTATAAGTCAGTGGGTTCCCCCCCACAATGGTTTGCTGCCAATATTCTGTTTTTTACAGAAATTGAGTGTGAAAGCATGGGTGTTTAATTCTACTCTCTGGCATACAGACAATATGCAATTTGCCTACTCATCTGTGGTATCAGATTTTTACTTCTTGAATATAAATGTTCACTGAGCTACCATTATAATATAAATTCTGTTCCATTAGAAAGCCAATAGAATCCTCCCAAAATGATTTGTATTTCTTTTTTTAATAGAAAATATTTTTTAATATACCTTTACTTTTTATTTATTTTTATGTGGCACTGAGGATTGAACCCAGTGCTTCACACATGCTAGGTGAGCACTCTACCACTGAGCTACAACCCCAGTCCCCTAGTTTGGATTTCTGAACTGATGACCTCTGGCAATCAGAAACCCAGACTAGCCCCAGGGGGCTAGACTATCCAGAGCTCCTCACAGAGCTCTTCAGATGCTAGAACATCCCACAAATTTGGCACGAATTTCATAGTGTGTGCACTATAAACTGGCATCCTTGATTGGTTCCCTTTCCTTTTCACATAATTTTTCTTCGTCTATCATTTTTACATCCCCTACATAATCCTGTCACTTCATGTCCTAGACTTGCCCCTGCACCTGATACCTTTGGGCATTCATATGCCTGCTGTTCTGTGCCAGTGCATGACTACTCTGTAGACTGAAGAAGCAAAAACTGAAATTCAATGGTTCTATGCAATATGGACTCCCATTGGTACAATGCAATCTTTGAGCTAAAGTTTTATCAGTTTAAAAATTGTTCCAAAGCCAATGACTATTTTGTGCCTTTGAGGTTACTAAGGAGAAGCTGAAAGAGGCTTCTTATATGGAGGGGAGGGGAAAGTCAGTTCTGAACAGAAAAGACAATGTTTCCAATTAGAAGAAGCAAAAGGCCAGGGGATCCTCCTGTTGTGTTCCAGTTCTTCTGCTTATGTGGAGAAAACAGCAAGGAATTGAAAAGAACCCTTGGTAGGAAAAAGTAGTCCCCACCACCTGGTTAAAACATGAATTCTCTCACTGGACATACACACTTCTTCCCAGATAAATCCTCTTACATGCACACACATACCCCCAAACACAAGAGATGAACACTCAGGCTGCCGTCTATAAAATAGATGCATAATACATACCACACACAAGGGCATTAAGATGCATGTTCTAAAGAGATTATCAGTACAGAGAAAGGCATGCCCAAAATACTGCTCTACTATCACATTGCATCATTCCCACATGGACACACACCTATGTAACACACCAAGACTGGTAACACAAACATCTCCTTTACCCTGACCATAAACACAATAATCAGCAACTTGCAGAACATTGCACATAGAGCCATCAATTGATTAATCTTGTGTTTTGACCTACACTTTTAACACAGCACAGTGGTTAGGAGCATATATTTAGAGTCAAACTGCATATAAACCCCCATTCTGACACTCCATGTGTGACTTTGAACATATTGGTTACTTGCTCTATGTCTCAGTTTCCCTGTTTGTAATATGAGAATAATATGTACTTCATCAGATTATTGTGCAGATTAAATGAACTCATGCACTTAAATCTCTTAGGGGTACTGAATGCTCTTAGGACAAACCAAGATAGGGTAAATATGAATTCAAGATTTGACTTAAGTGAAAGGAGAAGTAGTGAGAATGGGCTGAGGTATGGGATTCCCTTTCTGTCTTCAGGTGGTAAATAGCTGATTTCCTGGATATACATGAATTTCTCTTTTTAAAAAATATGTATTTTTAGTTGTAGGTGGACACATACCTTTATTTTTATTTTTTTATGTTGTGCTGAGGATTGAACCCAGTGCCTCATGCATGCCAAGCAAGCACTCTACCACTGACCCACAGCCACAGTACTACATGCATTCCTTTTAAAAAAAAAATTTGTAGTTGTAGATGGACAGAATGCCTTTATTTTATTTGCTGATTTTTATGTGGTGCTGAGGATCAAACCCAATGCCTCACACATGCTAGGCAAGTGCTCTGCTGCTGAGCTACAGCCCCAGCACCCTACACACACTTCTTGATAATCATTCTATCAAAGGACATGGATCCACAATTAATAACAGCATACTCACTCTTTTTCAAAGGAAATATATATTTGCTGCCATTGTGGTATTATATTTATTGTTTTTAGTCTGTTTTCAATAAGGTAATATTAAATATGCTTTAGAGAATACCTCCTTATTGCCAAACTCTTTGTAACTGTTAAGAAAATCTGTGTCTCAGGCTGGGGTTGTGGTAGAGCCCTCGCCTAGCATGTACAGGGCACTGGGTTCGATCCTCAGCACCACATAAAAATAAATAAATAAAATAAAGGTATTGTGTCCAACTATAACTAAAAAATATTCTTTTTCCTTTTTCTGATATTCTTTTTTAAACAAATAAAAATACTAAAAAAATATTTTTAAAAAAGAAAATCTGTGTCTAATCTTTTTAACATCAGTGCTGAGAAAACTAGATATCTATATGTAGAAAAATGAAACTAGATCCCTATCTTTCACCCTACACCAAATTCAACTTAAAGTGGATCAAAGACCTAGGAATTAAACCAGAAATCCTGCAACTGCTAGAAGAAAATGTAGGCTTAACACTCCAACATATAGGCACAAGTGACAACTTTTCTCAATAGGACTCCTAAAACTCAGGAAATAAAATTGATAACCAATAAATGGGATGGCATCAAGTTAAAAGGCTTCTACATACCCAAGGAAACAAGAGCATGAAGAGAGAACCTACAGAAATATGCTTTAGAGAGTACCTCCTTATTGCCAAACTCTTTGTAACTGTTAAGAAAATCTGTGTCTCAGGCTGGGGTTGTGGGAGAAAATCTTTGCTAGCTGCTCTTAAAGGATTAATACCCAGAATATACAAAGAACTATAAATAAATAAACAACCTAGCCAATAAATAAGCAAACAAACTAAACAGACAAGAAGAAATACAAGTGACCTTCATATACATGAAAAATGCAATTAGGAAAATACAAATCAAAACTTCATTGAGACCGAGCATGGCTCATGCCTGTAATCCCAGTAACCCAGGAGGTTGAGACAGGAGGATCATAGGTTTGAAGCCAGCATCAGCAACTTAGTGAGGCTGTGAGAAATCTAGTGAGACCCTGTCTCAAAATAAAAATTAAAAAGGCTGGGAATGGGGCTCAGTGATTAAGCACCCCTGGGTTCAATCCCTGGTACAAATTTTTGTTGTTGTTGTTGAGATTTCATCTCACTCCAGTTAGAATGGCAGACATCAAAAATACAAATAGTAGGGCTACGATATAGCTCAGTAGTAGAGCACTTGCCTTGCATGTACAAAGCCCTAGGTTAAATCTCCAGCACTGAGGAAAAAAAGAGAATACAAATCATAATAAATGCTGAAGAGGACATGAAGAAAAAGAAACAGTTTTAGACTGTTGGTGGAATTTTAAATAAGTACAGCCAATATGGAAATCACTATGGAGGCTTCTCAAAAGACTAGGAATAGAACCACCATATGACCCAGCCATACTACTCCTTGGTATTTCTCCAAAAGAATTAAAGTCAGCATACTCTAGAGATGCATGTGTACTCATGTTTACAGCAGCACAACTCACAATAGCCAAATTATGGAACCAGTCTAGGTGTCTGTCAACAGAAGAATGAATGAAGAAAATGTGATATATATGCACAATGGAGTTATACTCAACCATAAAGAATAATGCAACTGTCATTTGCAGGAAAATGGATGGAGCTTGAGAGCATTATGTTAAGCAAAATAAGACAAATTCAGAAAGTTAAGAGTAGTATGTTTTCTTGCCTATGTAGAAACTATAGAAGATTTTTTAAAAATCCCTTCTCTTTTCAACTCAGTAAAAGAGAAGGGATACCAATAGAACAGAGAAAAGGGATCAGGGGAAGGGAGGAGGGAAGAAAAAGTGGGACAACATTGACCATATTATACTATTATACTGTACGCATGTATGAATATGTAACAATAAATCAGACTATTATATATAATTATAATGTGACAATAAAAAGAAACAAAAACAAAGAAAGCTGGGGGATGGTAATGAATCCTGGAAAAAAATGAAAGAGAAGTTGTGTCTCATCAAGACAACTTTTACCCTGCAACATGGTCATGCAAAGCCTTAAAAAGGAGGACCTAGCTAAGTAGTCTGACAAAACAAAGTGCAGATTCTATAATAAACTGACTATATGGCTAGGAATAATGCTGCTACCTGGAACTACCCATCCTATTTTCACCTCCCACCTGCCTGAAAAATAATATGAGCAAGTAACTTCTTGATGTTGGGCACTACTGCTTCCTTTTGCCAATGCTAGCAGTTTCCTTCTCCCTACCCAAGAAGGACTCTTAGGATAGAGCCACTCTGGATTATCAAGATAGGCCAAAGGCAGGGATACATAAGAGGTTTGCCTTGGATCCAGTAATGTCAATTCCCCAAACAGACCATCTATTCTTCCAGAGCTAGAACTATTTGGGGGAGAAAAACAGTGGGAATTCCAGAGTTGTTTCCTTCCTTTCTGAACACAAATTAATCAGTGGCAAGCAAACAAACAGCTTCTCTGAAAAGCTGCCTAGTACAATGGCAAGAACATGGGCTTTGGGGTAGGAGAGATATAGAGTGGAGTCCCAGCTTATCCTATGTGTGACCTTGAGTTAGGCATCTAATTTCTCTAAACCTCCAATTCTCTTTTACAAAATGGGAATATCAACTATATTACAGAGTTGTCATAAACATTAAGTGAGACTGGAAACAAGAATGCCTGCTACACAGTACCCAGAATAAATTATTCAAATATGATTCTCTCTCCCTCCCATACCACACAGCTGCACTCCTCTTGACAGGCAGAGACAGAAAGGATGTCTCAACAGCTGTATGCATGTCTGTTGTGGTAATGGATGTTTGGTTTAGGTTTGAAATTGTTTTTTAATTTGGGTTTTCGGCTGGGTTGATGGCAGAAGAGAATGGAGGTAAGAGTAGGACCAAAAATGTTCAAAGGTGCAAGTTAGGCTTGATAGGTCTTTATTAGGTATCAACTTTCCAAGAGCTCATTGGAAATACATAACTTGGGCAGATCATGAGGAGTGGAGCAAGCAGGAGGGGAGAAAAATTAGGCAAGTGTTCTGGTCATTTAGTGTCATATGGAATTTGAACACTGAGGAATGGTAATGGAAGAGGGATTCAGCAGATTATAAATGGGGTTACAAGAGGGGATTCATTGGACCCAAGCAAAATGTAAAAACAGAATGATAATGCATGCCTATATGAACTATTTTGGCTGAGAAGACATGACCATACCTGAAATCTTCCTGTCCTATATATGTGGGGAAGGAAAACAATATTAATCCCAACTCACTTTATCCCTAATCCATATTATATGTTCTTCCATATATTTCAACTGCAACATTTAATGGCATCGAAGATGTTATTTCACTG
This sequence comes from Urocitellus parryii, assembly GCF_045843805.1. Taxonomy (NCBI): domain Eukaryota; kingdom Metazoa; phylum Chordata; class Mammalia; order Rodentia; family Sciuridae; genus Urocitellus; species Urocitellus parryii. The sequence goes on from NC_135547.1 coordinate 41,049,675, forward strand.
TAATACATCAAGAATTGTCACAAAGCATTTTTGAAAAAGGACTGAACACCTTAGGTGTCTGAAATATTATAAAGTGTTTTCTTTTCTAGTATAAAAATAGGCTATGCCCACATTCAGATTGCAGCTGATTTAAGTTTTTCACCTATATTAAATGTAAATTGCTATATACTTAATATATTGAATGAAATACACTGAATTAGTCAGTACTCAAATATAAATGAATAGAATGACTAGGTCAATAGGCACTTATTCTTGCATTGTCCAAGGAAACCATTTTCTTCTCCTATAATCCCACTGTAGTTTCAAAATAGGTATTTTATTCTCATAAGGCACTGGTAGCTCAAGTCCTTCTCAGGAGCTATTATGTCTGCTTCCCTTACTCTTCCATCTCTCACAAAAAGATACTAACAGAATACTTTGGCTAATAAACATTTAAAAATCCCAAAGAAGTCAAGAGATGAAAGATGCATCCCTCCCTAAAATTTCTCTTTTGCCTTTTCTTAGAGGCAGTAACCCAGAGGGCTTTGGGCAGGATAAAAGGCAAGTTTACTGAAGTATCAATGTAAAGAATTCCTTAGCTATTCTTGCAGAAGGGCAACAAACTTTTGCCTACCAAATAAAATTTGTTTAAGTTAGTAACTGACAACTAGCAGCTAATGGAGCACAGAATCTTTTTTTAGTTTATGGCCTTTTCAAACTTACAGGGGTTATTGAATAAGGCCATAGGACTGGGATTGCCAGCATTTTTCATGCTGCAATTTCATTATACCTCCCTCTTTCCAAAGAAAGTTCTGGTTCATATATGTTATATTTGAAATTGTGAACCTTTGGGAATGACTTTCCTCCACCCCCCTCAGAGATAGTGATAAATCCTCTGGAAGTCCTAAGGTCAAGGATAGGATAATCTCTAGCAAAAGGTATGATGTCCATAAGTACTACTATCAACAACTGTTCCTACTACTATTTTGCTTCTTCTTCCTCCTTTTCTACCTTTCCCTCCACCCCTTCTTTTCCCACACCACCATTTATTTAGCCTTGATTATAATGCCAGGTCCAGTAACAGGAGTTTTCCATGTCTTACCTTTTCATTTTAAGATATCAGTCCAAGTTTTATAGATGATGAAATGATGAAACTGAAGCTCAGAGATGTTCAGTTACACACTTGGCATGATTCCTGTCTGTCCACCTCCAAAGCTACCATATCACACTGCATCTGAGAACCTACATATCATTTCTAGGGGAATCAAGTTATAAAAACAAGGCTTTGGTGAGCACAATGGTGCATGCTCGTATTTACAGCCACTCAGGAGGCTAAGGCAGGAAGATAGCAGGTTCCAGGGTCACAACTTAGCAAGACCCTGTCTCAAAATAAAAACAAAAACTAAAAGGGCTGGGAAAGAAGCTAATAGTAAAGCACTCTTGGGTTCAATCCCCCATACTGAGAAAGGGAAGCTCTGGAAATGGGCAAGAGAGTCCTTGGAGAGGTGCCTGAACACCAAGTCAGGAAGGGAAGGGAAGCATGTGTGGTTGGAAGTAGTGGATCTAGTAAGTTCTATTGTTAGTTACTCAGTAACAAAATAATAAACAAGCGCTTTACACATGTGTTTATTTGTAATTCCAATTGTTTTCCACTTCAAAAGGATAAAAACTACCACCCTATTTCTCTCTCATTTTCATGATCCTACTCCTTGTAGCTTTGCATTTCCTTACAACTTACTTTCTTCTTGACCTCTTTGAATCTATCTTCTATTTTCATCTTTGCACAGAACTTTGTCCCTCAAAGATCACTAATGATATTTTATTCTATGTTTTATCTGCACCAATGGATTCTATCAAAACTTTCATACCATAAGGATCTCTTTTCCTTTGAAATTTTGATCCTTGGTTTCTGATGGTATTCCTCTTCCCTTAACTGTTCTTTCCACCTTTCCTTTGCTCTCCTCCAGAACCCACATCCCTATCTCATATTTCTTACTCACTACAAGTCATCTTGAAAAATGGGTCTAGGAACCACCAGTGACAAGGAGACATCCAAGTAGTATATACATTAGTCTTGCAAAAGAATGTGTAATAGATCAATTAGGGGTAAAAGCTCTGAAGAAAAAGAATCTGGATTCAAATCCCCACTACGTTACCTACTGGTGGCATGACCTTGGCAAATCACTTACATCTTTCTGTACCTCCATTTATCTAACTGCAAAGCAAGAATAACAACAGTGTTTACATCATAGAATTTTTGTGAGGATTAAATAAGTTAACACATATAAAATGTTCACCTGGTGGAGAGGAAATACTCACTGTTATTTCTTATTGTAGTCTTTAAAACATGAAACCTAAAACTTTTATTCTTTCCACAAATGAAGAGTTTACTTCTGATATTTAACTTTAAAAATATATACCATACGTTGGTAATCTCATTAAAGCACCACAGTCTTTATATTTATTTTCAGAAGATCAATTGTTGTTGTATTCTGAGCAACAAACAATTATTGGAAATCCATCTTAGCTCCCCTTCTCCTGCACATTCTCCACGGCTTGAAGTGCTACTTAGATGCTGATGACTTCCAGGTTTATCCCTTTCCCAGATCCCTCTCCTAACCTGCAGATACAGCCAACAAGCTGCCTAGAAGGCATTTCCCACCTGACTCTCTGAGCCATGCACAACAAACCTCACATGTATAAAAAGAACTCTATTTCCTAACCTAGGTAAAGGCAACAGACCCATTCAGCCCTCCAAGGCATAAAGCTATGGATCATTCTAGTAGTCTCTCTCATTGCATCTACCTGATCATCAGACTCACTTTTTGCAATGATTCTTACAACTTACATTTTGGCTGAACCAAACTTCTGATACATATCTCTAGGATTATCACCATTCTATTTTCTTGCATATCATCACCTATTCTCCTTTATCTCATTTTTGTTGGCAAAATTCTGCTCATATTTCAAGATAATTCCATTTATATTTCCAATTTTTAGTCTTTCCCAAGTCCCTCAGGCAGAATTAGGTGTTTCTTCTTCTATCTTAGCTTGTCATCTTGAAATTACCTTCATTACAACAATGATCACTTCATATTCTATTTGCCATTTTGCCAGTAAGATTCTCAACCAATCTGTGTTCCTTGAGGGCAGGGATCATTTTCTATTTACTGTTATATACCCAGAAGCTTAGGGAACCATTTCAATCATTCCCATCCTCACTAATACTTCTGCTGTGTGCCTCTCCAGCAAAGAGATGTAATTTATTTTTTCTTCTTTGACATTTGACCAAAATGCATTATCTCCACTAAATTTTTCCTGATTACACTTGTTTCACCCTAATCACACCTGCATTTTATCATGTCTTCGGTGCTTATAGAGGGCTCCTCCAACAAACATGTTTGTACTTGAATTGTTTACATTCCATTCCTTCTTCTAGCTCAATCTTCCTAAAACATTTAGGGATCATCTCCTGAAAACATTTATAGCAGTGCTTTTTAAATTACTTGCTTTCCAAAGACCTGTTTTGGGGCTTGAAGAAGAGGTCAAACCGCTAGTACATAGGCCCCAAGATTTTTGCTCTTCTCAAACCTAATACCCTTCCAGGGAACAATAGCATCAGAAAAGGGAAAGGAACAAGCCACCTAAAATGTGAACTCCAAAGAGAAATATTTCCAAAAGTGATTGAAGCTGAGACCCAGTGCTAGGTAGAAAGCTGAAATTCCCCAAATTAAGGGAAACCTCTCTTTCTTCTCTTTCAACTCATCTTCTTTCTTTCTTCTTTGTCCTAAGCCTGAAAAAGCAGGGCCACCCAGCTCCTTAAAAGGTTTGTGAAGGGCCATAAAAAAAGCAACCTGCCCATGCAGCTTCTGGGATAGATTAACCCATCATATTGTAGCAACTCTGGAGAGGAAAAAAGAAGATGGCACATTAAATTTTCAGGAAAGTGTTTTAATGTGTTCAGTGTCCTAAAAGCTAAGAACAAAACAAAGTAAACTTGTAAGGGCTCTATTACATTCATTTGTACTTACTGTACTGCATAATTTTCCACTAGATATTGTGCTTTCCCCAGCTATACTAAAAGCTCCTGGGGGGTCATCAACCATGTGTATTTCTTTTGTAGCTTCTAAGATGATCATCATATTGAGCATGTCGTGTATGCTCCAAGAAGTACTGTTGACTGAGTGATTACTAAGTATTTATTTTTCCCTTTGCTATTTTTCAGGAATGCTTGTTATTCACAGAATCATGGAATCTTGGAAGCCAAAAGGAAGTATCCATCTGTTGGTATACATTTTTCCTTGACTATGCATTATACAGAGATTTCCTTTGGAAATATAAACAAAGGATGCCTGAAGAGCCAGGACAAAGAACTATATATAGAGATCAAGTGGCCAGAGTAGCAAGGTCAAGGCATGCCCTTCCTTAACCAGATTAAAGGGAGTCTTGATCTGCTTCTACCTCCTTCCCATGCCCCCAAAGAAATTATTTTCAACTGCCTATTTACTGAATTCTGAAAGCTGAGCAGCAACTATAACAAGCTACAATTCAGCTAATAAATCTGTGGTGATCTTAATCTCTGTTTCTGTAATAATAGGAAGACTGCAGCTTTGTTTACTTTCTGAAGAGAATAGAGAACAGGGAGAAAGAACTAGGATAGGGAGGCAGTATTTATGGCTTCTTTATGAAAAGTCAATCTGTGACAAAAACATTTGCAGACAATAAGGAAGGGAACAGGTTTGGCAGGGAAATAGCCTATTCCAGTTTTCTCAGAAGTGCCTTAGATATGAAACCTCCACCCCCACCCAATGTAAAATGCCTGGTTTGCACTGTGAATATAGTTATTCCTTATAGACAAATCTGGATTAGTTAAAATGAAAACAAATCAAACCATCCTTAAGTGTCTGGCTCTCAAGTTTGACAGTATCGTATTATTTCATTTTATAAAGTATTTATAAGCATTTATGAAATTTCAAGTCCCTCCTTTAACTCCATTTCTAATCCTGGGGCTTATCCTGAAGCATTTTGGACACACAGGCTTTGCGTTGAATGAATATAATAAGTAGCCTGGATTCACCCTATTATTAAGGGGAAGGTAAGGGCACAGCCCTAACCTTTCACACAGGATGATGTCATAGAGGACAGACATGGCCTTCCACAAGCTATCCCATAAGGCCCCTATCAAGGATAGAATCCTAAACTGAAAAACTCTGAAGTTAACTCAGAAAAATATACTTTCATGTTCAACATTTATTATATTATCTCACTATTCTTTCTTAGTTTTCAGTTAATGTTTTTATCCTATTGTCCATATTTATTGCATGTGGATATCCACATCAGGGTAGGCTTTTGTAGTGTAAACCCTCAGAAAGTAGACACTGCATCTGCACTGTTTTCTTTGGATCTGGTATGGTGACATGCATACAGAAGTACTAGTAAAAGGTGACTTTTTGTGTAGCCAGAACAGACAGTACATACATGATGGGATTTAACAAACATCCTTAAGAGTTTTCCTTGAATACTTACTTTGCTAGCTCATCACAGGGCTACTTTCCCCTCTTATTTTACTTATACTAGTGCCACCTCCTTATGGCTCAGGGTGTAATGCTAACTTCAGAAAAGCACTGATAAAGCATCAACTGTTATCCAAAAGGTCAGAGTGAGTCCTCCCCTACCAAAACAATGATGAATTAATTTGGGAGGGGGGACTAGCTCCTTGCCACTTGAAAACAGTAGGGCACAGAATGTAAAGGCTTGGTTGGCAGCAAGAGCTGGGAAAGGTTGGAAAAGGGCTGTGTTTGGGTAAGGCTGGTCACAGTGATAAGCTTCCCTGGGGTGAGGAGATGAAACACTAGAGAGGTGCTATCATAAATGAGCAATAGAAATAAACCACTTACTTTGCTATTTTGACTACTACTTGCTCTGTGTTTAATAGTCTTTTGATTAGAATGAGGAAGGTGATAATTATAATTTCTAACCATATTTTATTCACTATTAAGTGTTACTCCACCTTCAATCATGCAAGTTCTAAACCAAAGGATCACTTATCTAGTCTCCTATTCACAATACTCCATTGTCCCTTCACCAGTGTGGATTTCTTATGCTGTAATCTAGCAGCATAATCAGAAGCTTTGAAAGAACAGAACACAGAGGGATTCTGACTAGCTGAAAACCACTCTGAACTACTATTTTGTTTCTCCCCTCTTGGAAAGGATGAGACAGTAGAGAAAAAGTACAGAATAAAGTAACCATTTAAAGAATTGTGACATATGAAATCTGGAAATACACTGAAGGTTGTAGAGTCAGTTTTAACTCCTTATTTTATAGGTAAGGACGCTGAAGCTGGGAGGTTAAATTACTTACATTTATGTGGCCAGTTAACAGAACAGCCAAGTCTAGAACCCAATTTTCCAACTCACATTCCAATTTTTTTTCTTTTATGTCTTATGCTTCTTCTCTAATCCCCTATCCTATTCTATGCTCTCACACTTAAGTTTAACCAGTACCATATATACCTACATAAAGTACCATTCTGTTCCACAGAGTGCCGCACAGGGATTAAGTTGCAATGGTATGCTCATCATAGAAGTACACTCTACTCCAGGAAACCCAAGACTTTAAGTCCAAACGACTGGAAGATGTGGTGTTATTCATATAATAAGAGCAAGTCTTTGCTTTATAAGAAACAAAGTCTCTACAGTCTCTTAAATAGGAATACCCAGGTGGTATTATATAAAATATTTAACTACTTAAAATAAAATAAACTTGAACACTTAACATTCATCTGTCATACAAGTAAGATTAGAACTAGAAAATCAGGCTCTAAATAGAATCAGAAACATTCTTATCCATCATTACCCATGAGGAATCCTCTATTTTTTATCTGGCCCTATTTAGATTTTAAGGCCTATGATCAGTTCTTCAACAAAAGCAACACAAAACTAAATGATACATGGGTCTGGGGTGTGGCTCAGTGTTAAGAGTGTTTGCCTAGCATGTGTGAGGCGCTGGGTTTGATTCTCAGCACTGTATATAAATAAATGAATAAAATAAAGGACCATCAACAACAACAACAAAACTAAACTGATAAAGCTGAAGTTTTGTGCATGTTGTTGAGAAAGAGAAAGGAATAAAATCTTTCTTTCATGATGCTCAATAAAGAAGAAGTCAACTTCTCTTTTGAGCTATGCTCTAATATTCTATGTAGGTAACAATTTTTAAAAACCCTTACACTTGTACAGCACTTTACAATACACAGACAACCTCAATGTAGACATTGTTTGTTGATGAAAAGAATAAGAGGAAAGACAATGAGTGAGGGCCAGGTAGGGTGCATGGTATAGCTAAGACCAAAGGCAGGGAATGAAGGGAGGACAGGCAAGCAGTCTTAATCATATTGTTACAGAAACAATATTACACTAATGTCCCTCACCTTACCTCAAGGACTCAGAGTTCCCAACTTCCTTATGATACCCCAGTAAAATCTTTAGGCAGTGATAATGTCCGGTTTGGTGAAAGAAGAAGCACATTTCATCTCTGATTCTCATACTACCTGCTTTTTGGAAAGGAGAGGGATGCCCTCTTTGACTGCTATCACCGCAATTCATCACCATTACCCATTTTTAAAAACATAGATATCTATCACTTTTCTTCTTAGGACAAACATCCTAAGGAATGAGACTTTCTAAAACTTCCATTCTGACCTTTGTTCCAAATGACTGAGCTATACTCTGTCAAAATACAAGTCCCAAATGATTGCCCAATCCAGGTCCTCTGAAAAAATTGCAAATATTTCTGTTACATACCTCAACCTGCTGGCAAATCTGTATTAGTTTGGCCATTTGATTTTCTAGTTCACTGTTGCGTTTAACCAGGTTGGTGAGGTTCATCTCCAGAGTTTGCTGTCATCGCAGAGAATGTGAAGCCAGAGGGAAACAGGGAAGAAGGGGGGGAAAAAGAACAATGAGACCAAGAACCAATATCATGTAGAGATCATTCAATAAATAGATATTTCAGAGATTCATTGAGCACTTGCTACAGACCAGGCCTGTTCTAGATATTAGTTAATAATGCTGTCCATCTGTTCCAGAGTGTAATTATTGGGCAAAAGACAATATTCCTCACTTTGTAGGTAGATGTAGGGATTTATTAACATTAAAAAAAGTAATGTTTTATAATATTATAATATTTGGAACTTTTCAAAATATCTCATAGCAAATATCTCAATTTTCCCTCATAGTAATTTTATAGCATATAAAAATTGGTAGCATCTCTTCTACCAATGAGTAAACTAAGAAAACTATAATTTATTGAATGATTACTGCTTGCCAGATTATACTCCATGCAATTTCATATATACCATTAATATATTGTAACAATTTCACAAAGGAGATGCTAGTATTTTACTGATGAGAAAGCTGAACTTCAGAGTGAGTGTAAAGCATTTTGAAGTCATATAAGTTTGCAGCAAAGTGAGGATTGGAACCCAGATCTCTATCCCCTAGACACAGTTTTGACTCAGTACTCTGGTTTTTGTGTTTTGTTTTATTTTGTTGGTCTTCTTGTTGATGACACTATAAATTTATCTGTAGGCTCCATCAAAGAGAAATTCATAAAAATCAAGCATTGCATCTCACAACATTCCTTCTTTGGAACTAAGGCATCATCCACAGATATGCTCAGCTTCAAACACAAGGCCTCAACTATGTCAAGAGGACATCCGTTGCTTACCATCATTTGTTAGCACATGCATTCTTTTATGTACACATTAGGAGAGTACTTTGCATATTTGTTGAAAATAAAGTAGCTAGAACAGTATTTGGAACTCCGGTATATTTTCAGTTGAGCAGGCAACTCTCTCCTATTCCTTATGTGAAGATTTGAGTGCTATTTTACTCTAGATGAATTATGAGTTTTTAAATCCTTTTCTCTCCTCAAGTCTTTATCTTTGATGGCTATTTTTCCTCCAGGACCTGTCCCAATACCTTCTCATCCAACATACCAACATACCGCAAAGTCTGTTCCAAATGTAATACCCCAACTTGTTGGCCTTTGTCATGATATTATTCCTTCTCTCAGTCTTATTAACTGCTTCATTGCTGTCTCTGTGGTTATTAATGGTTTCTAATTGTTCAAAGTTCGTACTTTTGAAAGAGAGGATAAGAATAACAGTGGGCAGTGAGCAGACATGGATGAAGAGAGGGGGCTTGTGTTCTTGGCCCTTTCCTATCTACTAAGTATCATAGCTCATTAAGTGGGCACTGTCCCTACGAATATATCTCAGAGGATATATTCACACAGACATATGTATTTCTAGGCTGGATAATCTGATTTCACTTGTTCTAAAGCTGGATTTTTAAAAAATATATATTTATTTTTTTAGTTGTATTTTGACACAATACCTTTATTTATATTTTTTATGTGGTGCTGAGGATTGAACCCAGAGCCTCGCACGTGCTAGGTGAGCACTCTACCGCTGAGCCACAACCCTAGCCCTCAAACTAGATTTTGAAGACCACCTTAACCATTGCTTCCCTTCTTGCCAAGTGCCTCATTTTCTTCAGCTTTATTTCCATAAAAGTGGTTTTTCAACATTTATTACACTTTTCTTGGCTTGAGGGTTTCCTCCCTGACCTTCTTTAATCCTACTAACATCTCCATCTGTGGTCTCCTTAGTAAGCACAAGGAAAGGGAAGAAGGAAAAAGGCAGAGTATTGACAATTGATTTGGGCATGATCTCTAAGCTAAATAGATACCAGATAGGTGGAAAACAGCAGTTTGGATTTTTTAAAATGGTAACTTTTTAAAATATCTTTATTTATTTTTTATGTGGTGCTGAGGATCGAACCCAGTACCTCACAAATGCGAGACAAGCGCTCTACCGCTGAGCTATAACCCCAGCCCCAGTTTGGATTTTTAATATAACAAAAATATATTGAGCATCTACTCTGTTCAGTACAGTGACTTCACAGATAGGACTTGAAATTAAGATGGATTTTGAAGTATATGTTGGATTTTATCAGACAGATGGGAGAGGGCAGGGTGTTCCAGGCACAAGGAATAGCATGAGCAAAAGTAAAAATGAATAAAGTAGTTAGGCACTGTGATGCATGTCTCTAGTCCTAGCTACTTGAAAGGCTGAGGCAGTATGATCACCTGAGCCCAGAAATTCCAGGAAAGCCTGGACAATATACGTAAGATCTCATCTCAAAAAGAAAGGAAATGAAGGCAGTGAAGAGGGAGGAAAGGAGGAAGAAACAGAGATATAGAGAGGAAGGAAGGGAGGGAGGGAGGGAGGGAGGGAGGGAGGTAAAGGAAAGAAAAGAAAGGTAGGAGGAAGGGATAGAGATACTGTTCAGAGAATGGTAGTTTAGATGGCTAGAACAGAGGGTACAAAGAGATTAGTAGGGGACAAGGTTGGAAATGGAGATCAAAGTCCTGTTATGAAGTGTGTAGATGAATTTGTACACACATTATTTTTCCAGTATAAAGTGCTTACCAAAGGCTGTTGAGCAAGCTAATGGAATAATCAGGGTTTCATTTAAGACATTTACCTAGCAGCAGTATGTGGGGCAGACTGAAACAGGAAAGCCTGGGAGGAAGAGACACTGGTTAGAAGACTGAAATATTAGGCAGTTGCTAATGCAGGTCTGAGCCAAGCTAAGAGGATAATGAATAGAAACACATTTGAAGAAAAGATTTGTCACTGTCAAATATGCAGAGAGTACAAGAAATATGAGCATTGGTAAAAGGCAGCTAGATTCACTAATTAGAGATCACAGATAGCCTTTGAAAAAGGAATTTCAGTAGGGTTTTTTAAACAGATGCCAAATCATAGGGTTAAAGAGTACGTCATTAGTGACATAGTAGAGGCTACAAGTCTAGACTCCTCTTCAAAAGTTTTGTTGTAAGGTAACTGTGACAGAGCTCAGTTTGATCAAAAGATCTAACTTAAATTAGAGAGTGGGAATTGGTAATACATCCAATTGGTCAACAATTTCCTCTACAAGTGGTCTAAATTCTTAAATCAATGGAAATTCCATGTATCAACAAATGAATATATCAACCTATTAGGTAAATATAATATGTATTGATAAATGCAGATCAGAAACAGTATTAGAAATCTGTTTCCAACTGTGAAATATTTCCATTCAAACATAGGATTCCATGGGGAATTTTTTTTTTTAACAATCATAAGCGACCTGTTGCAACACTGGTCCTGAAATTGATAACTCATAAATAATTCATAGTGCAGAGCAGGACTAAGATTCCTGCTGTGTGTTCCTCATTTATGGCCCCAAACTGAGACTCACGCCTTCTCTATAAAGCCACTGAAAACAAAAATTAGAAATGAACACATAATTTTGGGTCTGGTTAGACTATGGGCCTTGGGTTACCATCACAAAATTATGGTAAATGGTTAGTTTGCTCTGGCCCCCTAGCAATTTGCAGAATGCTAGTGCATTTTAACAACACCAAACTAGAAATGACAAGATGATTCTAATTTCAACCTTGCTTCATTAATATGAAAATGCTTTGAAAAATAAATCTTTGGCTAATGAAAACACCATCTGTTGATGGCTTTTTGCCACTGTTTTCTTACATTATGAGACATAATTTGAGGAAAACACCGAACATTTACTTACTCACTTCCTATTCATTTACAAAGAATTAAAGCCTCCTCTCAAATTGGAATTGATTCTCAATAATGAACATATGCAAAGGGAAGCAGAGAATTGAAGCAATTATGCAGCCTGTTTCCTCACCCTTTCCTTATCAAGCCTAGCACTGACAAATGATTTAGAACTAAAAATTCTGGGCCATTCTAGGTTTGAATGATTTGATTGATTTGGCCAACAGATTATCTTGTCTGTACTCTGGCTGAGTAAACAAAGTGTGTGTGTGTGTGTGTGTGTGTGTGTGTGTGTGTGTATACATGTGTGTATGTGCACATGAGTGTGTATAAATTCTCTTTAGGTAAAAATAAACATGCTTTGTTGTCATTTAGTTTGAAGAATTGGTTTGTTTTTTTCTTTTCTTGTGCAGTCCTGTTAATGACTGGGCCAGGTTCCCTCTGTCTAAACTCAGTTAGTATAACTTTCTCAGAATAGTTGAACCATGACAGCAAGAGAGCCAAAGTGGCAGGGGAGATTGGAATGGAGATATCTGCTGGGAGGAAATGGGGACAGGAGGTTGGCAGGGAGAGCAGGATGAAGCTCCCATTTCCTGCTGCAGGAGGTTACCTCTGGGTCCTTTGTGCTTCCCCTTTGTGAGGGTTAGAGAAACCAATTTGTTTATGAAACTGGGAGACCCTCTTTCCCTCCAAATGTCTATATCATTCTAGCTCTTACAAAACTGTACATGTGTCTAAACAACACAAAGCAAGGAGAAGATTTGGCTGGCTTGCATAATTGAGATTCAAACGGCCCAAGTTAGCTAAATTGGCAGTCTACACAGATTCCATTTTTACCCATGTTCCACTTCATTTGTGTTATATAGACAGCCTCTTTGTGCTCCATAGTACCTTTCCCAAAGATGAACATGTTTTGCCATCTGAGAAAGGTGGGCACAGGTTATTCTTCCAGAAAGCATCCATCCAATTTTAAAAAATGACTTGTCTAACCCTATCAAAACAATTGCTATTTTTTTTTTAGCTTCTCTAGTCACAGGTTATTTCAGGTAACTTTCTTACGTGCTCCCTCAAAAAACCTGGCCATGCATCAAAACACCAGCTCTTCATTAAAGCAAGAGATTATTGTTAGAGGACAAACTGGACTCTGATCTCCATCTGTCATACTCTATGAAGGCAGATGTATTCACACGTTTATGAGCACGCTTACATGCACCAACCTGACACAGTAAATTCTAAAGACTAAAATGGGATGCAGCCTTTCTGTTTGTTCTACTGAAACATCTAGTATTGCCATTGAATATCTGTATCTATCTGGCTTTCTAACAGGTACAAGGGGAACATTATCTAAACCTAGGCAAGATTCCAATCTTGGAGTTTTGATGTGGAAATTGAACCTTGAGGTGAGTAGGAGAGGGAGAAGTGAAGAAGGGAAGAAAGGATAATACATCCAAGCCTGACTCTTCCCAATTGACAGAAGACAATCTCATCTTTAAAAATAATCTGAGCCAGTGACCCCATTACTATTGTTGACATGTTCTTTTTAGACATCCTGTCTACACACAGATATTCCTAGCTCTTCCAAAAGCCAGAAGCCAGAATCTTCACATGCTTTTGGGGTCACATTCTGCCTTCTTTTTTAAATTGCTTTTCTTAAAATACTTACTTTGCTTTCACTTCAGTCTGTCACTTTATGTATGAATTACATATGGCCTTTCAACAACAGAACACACCATCTGGTCCACAAACTGAAGCCCACACCCTTATGCCAGAGTTTATTCTTTCCCCAAACATTTATTTGCTGTTGTATAGACACAGGCTACATCCCAGAATGAAATGCAGGTGATATACTGGATGTATATCACATAGGCCTACTCTACTTGAGGCTTGTTAGAGAATAACTAGACCCTCAAGCCAGGTGAAGCAGGTTGCATTCCTCTTCTTTACAGAAGTCTCTGTAACTACCAAACAAAGACACACACCTACTCATTTCCCCTCATCAGGAATGCTACCCTAACCATCTGCATTTTTCCCATCATCAGGCACAGAGCATAATTAATTATCTAACTTAAATGATTAAATTATTATTTGGACCTTCTTTTTTCATTTCTTTTAGTTGTAGATGGACATAATACCTTTATTTTATTTATTTATTTTTATGTGATCCTGAGGATTGAACCCCAGTCCTCACACATGCTAGGTGAGTGCTGTACCACTGAGCTACAACCACAGCCCCTTATTAGGACCTTCTAAAAGAAAATATAAACTAAAAATCTAAATCCAGTGTTTAGTTTGCTACCACTCAGAATAGTTAGCCAAAGCCACTCTACTTTCCTAAAGGCCTCAGGATTGTATTCCACTTGCACTCTTCCTCTTTTGTGCCAGCCTCTCATGCACACCGTTTCCTTTATCTTTCATCTGTTTTTCCTTCATTTCTAGAATATGAGTATGCTGCAAGGCTAAATTCTTGGCCCCCACTTGGCTCACCACTACACAAATCTACCTCCATGCTGAAGCCACTCCAATCTATTTCTCTAGCCTGGACTTTTCTGCCACCGGAAAGGCCTGAATTTTAATTCCGTCTAGGACATTTACTTTTTCCTTTCTAAGAGCACTCCATATTTACTCCATGCTTCTCTATTTCCAGATGTCTGAACACATTCTTTTCTCTGTACTAGAACATTCCCTTCCCTGAGTCCACCCCAACCCCTGATTGGAGGGGATGTAAAAACTTACCCCAAATCTCTTAGTGCCCCTCCTATGCTCCCTCACAACTCCCTATGTCTACACGGTCTTATAACTATGACCTTACTTGTCTGTCTCCCACACTAAACAGAGCTCCACCAGGGATGAGACTATCCTGTCATTAATCATTGGAACCCCAAAACCTCTCCTAGTGACTGGAATCTAGTAGATGTTCAGTAAATTCTGATGAATAAGTTAAAGGTGAATGACTCACAATCACATTAAATTCAAACCTAAAGTTAAAACATTCAACCCAAACTGTTGCCTTTTCCAAATTTCCCCATTTCTGTTCTCAATGCCAGGACAATGCCTTGAATAATATAATTATTCAAGATATTTGCAACTCAAAAAATCTTTTTAAATTTCTTTCTCCCCATCATCTATAACCACTACAGTTATATGCCAAGTCCTGTCAATTCTTTCTTCACAGACTCTCTCTAGTTTGAGACTTCTACTCTTTTAAAAATATTTTTTGGTTTTAGTTGGACACAATGCCTTTTTAATTTACTTATTTTTATATGGTGATGAGGATTGAACCTAGTGCCTTGTACATGCTAGGTGAGCACTCTACCACTGAGCCACAACCCCAGCCCAGGACTTCTACTCTTGACAAATTCATTCATGATTCTCTGTTTTTGACTTGATGACATTCTTGCCTTGACTTATCCTCTGTGCCTCAGAGCATTTTGTGAAAGAAAATCTCTGTCATGGCATTCACCTTTCTGAATTAGAACTTTCCATTTACTTGTCTGTTTCCCCTACTAAACTCAAAGACCCTTCTTGGTAGGGATTGTGTCTTTCTGTGTCCCCAGCTCCTACCACGATGTCCAAAGCATTCAGTAAATTTCAAGTATTCATTAATTGTTAAAAGAGTGAATGAATCCCTAGCCTAAATCCCTGATGCTATAATTTAGGTTATTAACTATTCCATCTTTTATTAGATACTGGGGATTTAACCTATGACCTTGTGCACACTAGGCAAGCACTCTATCTTTCGGAGCTGTTCTATCTAGGAATGACAAAGAACAAGGTGTTACTTCATTATTTCAACCTTTCATGAACTTAAAGGTCACTATCACATTTTCCCTTCAAACCCCATTGCTTTGAGTTTAATAATTCTTGTTTCTTTAATCTTTCCTCACCTGTATTATATTTCTGTAATATGTTTCTTTCCCCCCCCCAAAACAGGATTTTTATCAACCCCAAAACAATCTGAGTCAACATTTGAAAATTATTCTCAGACTAATGATCATTAGCACCTTTCAGATGTTGATGAAGAGAAGACTTAGTACAAAACAAATAACAAAAACAGAAAGATAAGAGCACAAATGATAGGAGTATTGTACTTGTTAAACTTGATCCCCCCCAAAAAAAAACCAGAAAACATCTTTCAACACAGGATTCTATTAATATTAAGTTAGTATAAAGCCAGATAAATCATGGAGGAAAAAGAACAAAGAATCAAAGTAGCCTTAGAACACTCTTTGAGTAGAGATAAAATAAAATGCATTTTTACCCATATAGTTACAGGGAACATGTACAGATTTATACATATTATATGTAATGGGGAGCAAATCTTGAATAGTTAGAGACAGCAAAGAAGCCAAATCTACAAGAAATAATGACTTTATGACCATTAGTTGGTTTAACTGAGAAACCCCTTGACAATTATTGGGCCTATTCCCATCCACACATGTGTGCCATGACCACTATGGGCCACACACCCCAAAAAGAAACAAGGATACACAGCCACAGAGTCATTCTCAGGCACTCATTCATGCAAGAATACACACATTCATATAAAATGATGTATACGTATGTATACAAATATATCCTCTTTCAAGCTGATCTCTCATAAAGATATTTTTCTTCCTTACTTTTATCTTCTACTCATACTGGTTCAGAAATAGTCAAATGCCCACTGATATATAAGTTGAGAGGGTATCTGTCTTTGTCAACAGAAGTGAGTGACAAGTGGGTGAGTGGACAACTGGGAGAAGGTGGCAGCTGAGTGAGAATGGATAAGTGGATGACAGAGCAACTGAGTAGGAAGAAGGACAAGTAATCAACTGTGATAAGATTCTAGAAATTTTCCAACCTTTTAACTCCTGTTGTGGCTTTCCTTTGAACATTCTCCAAGTCTCATATCTCCTTTTTCTTTGACTGGCAATCTTTGGTTCTCTCTGTTTTGGAATCTGTGTGTGTGTGTGTGTGTGTGTGTGTGTGTGTGTGTGTGTATTTCCCACTGGCAAAATGCTTACTCCAGTGCCAGGTAATATTTTATAACAACGAGATTCCTCATATGTAAATGTAACTTCATTTAAGAATTATTTGTAGTAATGAGTTTGTGGAAATGTAATGAGAAAAAGAAAATGTGCTTGTTTATTCCTTTCAGGAAATTCCTCTATTCCCCCTGGTTTTCATCAGCTATAGTTTTGGCAGGCTGTGGGCATGGAAATGTGAAGACATCATTCGCAAAGAGAATTATAATAATCACATCTGATTTATACAGATGTCACCATAGGGTTAGGCAGTTGGAAAATCCAGCAATCAAAATGAATAGGCATTTAAAATTAAGGACATGCCATACTTTTGCTAACACTCTGGTTTTGAATATTGTCAGTAGTTCACAGGAGACTTTTCAGACCTCAAAAGTATTCATAGTGGCAAGACCAATTTATATCCACTAAGATGAGAACCAAAGCAAGCTACAGAAAATGGTATACTTCCTGCAAATCCATTAAGGTGACAATTCATTTGTATTTCAAAATCATACTATGTGTGCTAAGCACTAAGGAGGATACTAAAGAAACTGATCTCAATGAATTTATGGATGTACCTGTGGTACGTTGGAGTGGACTTTCAGGGTTTTAATTGAGCACTAAAAATAGGTATAATTCCTAAGCAGGCCAAGGGAATAGCACTAGCAAAAGTTAAGAGTGAGAAAAGATAATGGGATGTTTAAGAGACAAGAGGGTAAATGAAGGTAGAATGTTTCAGAGTACTAATGGGAAATGATAAATGAGCAGCATGGAAACCAAGTTGTATAGGACAGAGTATCAAGTTGAGGTCTATCAGCAATAGAGAGCCACCAACATTTGACCACTTTTTATAAAGTCAA